>NC_041383.1:25877886-25878936 GCF_002162155.2 Triticum dicoccoides
ATTATTCTGATCACGGGATCAGAATAATATTCTGATCACAACCTGACCTTCCCAAGTAACGCGCCTGAACTTCTCTCTGTACTAACCTGACCTTCGGTCTATCTTCGCAACCGTGGCTTCCCCTACGAGTTTTTCTGATCATTCGTGGTGTTTGAGGTGTAAGTGTAATGTGGACACGTTTTTTAGAGTCTAAATGCTTGTTTTGATTCGGATTCTAGCACATTGGCGGATTTGCTCTCGGGGTCGTGATGAACTTCTGTCTGTTACAAGTTTAATGCATGTTTTCGATGTTGTTGATGTTCTGGAACGATGCGGATTAGGTTTTGGTACGAGTTTGGAGAACAAATTCTTTGTTATTTAAAATTTTTTTTGAAATCGCTCGTGTTCTTCATCCGCCCAAGATGCAACCCGCGTTTCTGTTGATTTCTAGTTTTTCTTTATAGTTTGCTTTCTGATTTGCGTACTTTAGTGAAATTCGAGGCTTACTAATTGGTAATTTTTAATCGGGAGGGTCCTTATGGTTTGATTTCTAGCGGGTTTTCTGATGTTATTTTAGCGGGTTTGAAATTTTCCCTCTGGTCGTTCCAGTTGTCGAAAGGTAGTTGCCAGATCATTTCCCAGGGGTGTGCAGACGTGTTGCAATCTTGGGCAGATGATTTTAAGCTTCGGACGAATTTGTTTGTTCATTATTTCTAGATCTTATAATGGTCGTTGTACAAGCTGGACTTCTGCATTTTCATACCTGAACTTCTTCTTTTCCTTCGTTAGATTCTGTTGGGGCTGGGCTAGCTCGGATCGGGATCGAGGGAGGATCAGGTGGATCGTGTTGGTTTTGTCCGGGTTTCTGTGATGGACTTCCGCGTTTTCATACCTGAACTTCTTCTTTTCTTTCGCTGCAATATAATGCAGCAAGTCCTTTGTATCAGAATCCGTTACTAGATTTCTTCTGCAATTTTTTGTTGTAGCTAGTGTGTAAGCGTGGAGCTGGACTTCTTTCTAATTGATGGTTGAACTTCCGGTTTTCCACATTGCATTCCATGTTTCGCAAGG
>NC_041383.1:25879293-25880007 GCF_002162155.2 Triticum dicoccoides
AGTTCCTGAGATGTTATTTTTAGAGTTTGTCTCGCGGGCAATAATGGGATTAGTCCAAGTATGCATGCACCTTTTTTGCAGATCATCTAAGGGTCGTTGTACAAGGTGGACTTCTGTACTGTTCATACCCGAACTTCTGTTTTTCCTTCTTTTGCAATGTAATGGAGCAAGCCCCTCTGTATTTCTTTCTGTTTTTATGTTATTTTTCGTACTTTTGCATTGCTTTGGATTTTTTTGATAGTCCCATGAGCAACCGTGTAATTTTTGTACGGATATGCGTATATTTTCTTATTTTTTCTAGTATGTTTTTGTACTAATAATAGTTGGTGGCCTTCAGAGAATAACTAGCCTGAACTTCTGTATGCTAATCGTTTTTATAATGTTAATTTTGAGGTTTTCACAAAAACCCAAACTTCTCTATCTTTTCTATTTGAACTTCTTTTAAAATATAATTATGTTTTGTTCCTGTCTCGGCTTCGCAGGGGGAGGGGAGGGGGGTCCCGACCCCCCCTCCCACCCCTGCTCGGCCTCGCGCTACCGCATTTGTCAATAGGCCCAATGCCTATTTTAATGTCTACAATTATTTAAATCTCATGCGGAGGCGAGTCCATCACATCCGTGACCCCACTATCTATCTTAGGGTTTTTAGGGTTTAGGGTGCGTGCGGTGGGGGTTGGAAACAAAATAACCGCATTGCGTCCTGTCAATTCCTAG
>NC_041383.1:25882339-25900212 GCF_002162155.2 Triticum dicoccoides
ACAGGAACGAGCCGGAGCAGGCGACGACGCGGCATGCCGCGTCGTCGCATGCGGAGGCGAGTCCATCACATCCGTGACCCCACTATCTATCTTAGGTTTTTAGGGTTACATATGAACTTCATCTGTTTTTGTACTTGAACTTCTTCTTTTTGTTTCTTTGTGGTTTATTTATTCTTATTGCTTTACTTCTTTTATTAGAGTACTTGAACTTCTGTTCTTTATTTTTTGAACTTCTTTTCTCTTGTTTTTTAGTAGTGTATTTTGCCATCTATTTTTTGGTTTTGAGGATATCAGCTTTGCTGTTTTTATGATCTTATCTCATCATTATAGATGCATTCAAATGGTGCATTTATTTTATCTACACATGTGTTTACTATTTTAGCTGTTGGGGGGTAAAACTGTAAATTTGGTGTAGCTACAAGTCCCAGGACAAATACGCATTCACGCACCATCTGCCTCGCCACCACCTGTCAGAAATTTCCTCTCCCTCTGTCGCTCGCTCTCTCTTCCCTCTCCGACGCTCCGCTACCTCCTTCAACTGCTACTCCCCACGATCCCTCCGCCCATGTCCCGTGCGCTCGCGAGTGGAGTAACCGGCGCACTCCCCCGCTCCTATTACTCCCCCGCCCCGCGCTCTCCCTCGCCCAGCCTGCTCTCCTCTACTCTGAAGCGAGGACGGCAACTGCTTGCGCATGGCATTGTGGGGAGTGAAGAACCGTCGCGGATTCGTGCTTGGAGAGGTACGCTGCGCCCTGCCCCCTTCCCCCTAATGCTTGTATTCACTTTCGCCAGATCCGTGGAGGCCTGCCCTGTTTGCACTGTTTGCTTTCGCGTCCGCCTCCTACCCCTTCTTTCTGATGGTTTGGTGGGACATTAGGTAGGGTTCTTGGGCGTGTGTTGGTTGGAATGCATTCCCCCGCGGCCAGATTTGTTTGTGATATGCCTGTGTGTGGATTTTCATTTCCCCTTTGTTGATTTTAGCAGTCAGGTGCATGTCAGAGAGGTTGTGGTGTGATTGTTAATGCTAGATCTGTTGTATCTAATGGCATTAGTGTTGTGGATTTGGAGGTCTAGGTTATGTTTGGGACATTGTAGTTAGTTTGTGGATAAGTTTTTTGTTGTGCTTGCCTATATGTGCTACTGTCATCTATTTCATACTTGTTGGTTATAGTTGTTTGTAGTTGGTTCTAGTTGTTTGTAGTTGGTTCTAGTGTTTGATTCAGTTTCCTTTTTTGCATTTTGTTGTATGTTTTTGTAATTGCTAACTATATGGAATTCATCTTCTGTGTTTACAGGTTGTTCTAGTGTTTGGGCATTCATCGAGGCGGTTGTGTTGCCATGGCTTCAAAATCATCTCCGGGTATCTTAATGTAGTTGTATCTTTTTTTTAAATAGTAGTTTTGTTATATGTATCTGCCCATATCTTCATTTGGTATTTATGTTGGACTGCCAGTCTTAGTAGTGTGAACTTCTAACAAGTTTTGTGTGTATGCATTGTTACACATAGTTTATGTGTGTGCCATTTCATGTTTAAAATGTATATCTTTGTTTTTTGTTTTGTTGTTATCATCTTCATGGCATTGATATTTAGTTTGCCTGTGAAATACTATTTGTGGTCATGCTACGTCTTTTTTATGTGCTATTTGCTTGGTGTTGATCTTCTATTATGCACATTTTGTTTTACTGCTTTGTTATGTATCGTTGAACTTCGTGACATTCATGATGTATGTAGTAGCACCTCTGGTGTAGATTGTTTTTATGTTTAGTTTATATATTTTTTGTTAGTTTTTTATGTTTACTGCTTTGTTAGGTATTGTTGAACTTCTGGGTATTGGACATTGTTCTAAAAGTAGAAGTCCTTTTGGTGTAGGATTGCGGATTAGAACTCAGTTGCCTTTTTACTTGCATTTTTTGTAGTTGGTGATGAGTTGAATAGTTCTGAAAAAAATGCCTGCGATCAAGATGGAGCTTCAGAGGTTAATACTGATGCTCCAATATCTGATGCGGCTAAATCACCCATTATCCCTTTGACTGTGATTGCTGAGGTTGCTTCGAGCCTTGAGAATTTTTCAAGCCTTGAGGATCTTGCTTCTGCGGCTCTTGCTTCACCTAGTATGTGAAACGCCTTTTATTTTCATTTTAAAGTTTTGAGCCATGTTTCTTTAGTTTGTTCATGTTGTTTGTTTTTGTTTTTGTTCCTGACTTCAACACCATCAACGATGTTTTATCTGATTTGGGTTTATCAGAAACCCTTGCTGCTGCTGAGGAGGAGGCTCCATCAGTCAAAGGTTGTGATCCCGTTCAGGATCCTTTGTGCTCTCTTTAGATGTCAGAGACGCAGTCGCAGTCTGTTGATGGCACTGAACCTGTCACGCAACCCGAGGATGTGCCTATTCAGCTTCTCTTGGAGGACCAACGTAAGAAGAAGAAGCAAGAAGATTTTGACAAGAAGAGGGCGGCCCACCTTGACAAAGGTTCTGATGTTCCTGGATCTGTTCGTGCGGCTGAGCTCACTGTTGATGAAGACGTGCCATGTGGTAGTGCTGGCACTGTTGTCCCTGTTAAGAAGAAAATCAAGAAGACTGTTGCGAGGAAGCTAGTAGTTGGTGCAGTTACTCCTCGGAAGAGCCCACTGTTTCAAGGCCTGCAGAAGTTGTTAAAGATGAAGGGTTAGGCCTTGGTGGTACGCCACGCCGTAGTCCTCGTGTGCTTGCCACTACCGCGCCTACACCTTCTTCGCTTGGTGTTGGTGCATCTGTTAAGGGGAAGAAATGCAGCATGAAGCGCAAGCTTCCACCTGCAAAGGTCAACAAGGGTGCGAAGAAGCGTTCTTGTGTTAATCCAGAAGACAAGGATGATGCTGACTTCAATGCTGATGATTAGGACGACGTCGATGATGACGCTGCCGCTACTCAGGTATGAATGTCTCATGTGTACTATTTATTAGAGCATTTGTCGCTATTGCTGTAGTTTTATTGTTTTTAGCACTGCCTTGGCGTACATAGCTGACCTTCTGCTCTATCTATGTATAGACGAATAAATTAGCCGACGTGCTTTTGCTTTTACGGTATTACTTCCTTTGTGTACATAGTTGAACTTCTGGGTATATACATGAATAAATTAGCTTAACTTGTTGGTATACATGTTTGATTACTGCCTTAGTGTATATGGTTCAACTTCTGCTTTTTAAATTTCCAACATTCTTGAAAGCATGTTAACTAGTGTTCATACATGGTTGTACTGCCTGTGTAGACATAGTTGGACTTTTGAGATACATGTTTCATTACTGCCTTGTTGTACATGGTTGAACTTCTGCTATGTAAATTTCCAAACAATTTGAAAGCATGTTAACTTCTGGTCATACATGGTTGTACTGCCTATTTAGACATATGTGGACTTCTGAAATGTACTGAGCGTGTAATTTTGTAGGCACTAGTGGAATTATGGTGTAGCTTGTGTGTCACATTGTGTATCTCATTTTTTCCAGTATCAGCTTCTGGAGCGGCCTGAGAGGAGGAGGAGAGGATGCAAAGCGCCCAAAGAAGGTGGGCAAGGAGGAGGTGAGGCGAAACGTTTTAACAAGACGGTTCGCTGCTCACTAGGAGAGGTGAAGACGTGTGCGAAAATGCTACAGCCTAGGCACAAGACGAGGGTTATCAAGGCTGGTTTTGGTTGTGTGTTTGAGCTAAAGGTTGATTCCGACATTTCTCGTCCTTTGATGGGCAACATCTACATGAGGATTGACCCTGCAACCATGGTTCTGGACGTGGGTGAGGCGAACAAGGTTCTGCGTATTACAAGTGATCCTATTCACCATCTGTTTGGATTCCCTCAAGGTAATCGTACCCCTCCTAGGCCTTCGAGTGATGGGTTTGATGACGCTGTTATGAGGTTGAAGGGAAAGCTTGGGTACGCTAGGATTGACGACATCAAGACAAAGGATCTGCAGAATATCCTCGCGGATCTTGTGAAGGATGAGACGAAGGATGATCTTGCTCTGCAGGTGTTTTAGCTGATTGTTTTCATGAAGGTGGTTATCCCTGGAACGTTTACACGAGTGTCCAGGGAGGCAGCAATGGCTGAGAATCTTGTGTTTGAGGATATGGCAGATATGGACTACTGCCAGTTGGTTGTTGATGACCTTCGAAGTGCTGTTATTAGGTATCAGCAAGGTACTAGCAGAGGAAAAGCTGTCACAGGCTGTGCCATCGCGCCGCTTCTTATGTACCTGGACTGCCATATCATTGGCAAGACGCCTAATATTGACTTGAGGACGCCTCGCATCAATTACATGGATCAGGCCAAGCTTCTTGAGCTCGCTGCGGCTGACTTGGTCAGGAAAGGTGATGACGACCCAGCCAACTGGGTGTTTCGGAGACTACCTGTGAGTGTTTCTTCTTTTTTGTGTAGTTAGTACTGCCTTTTGTGTGCATAGTTGAACTTTTGCTATGTACATAGATGACCTTCTGTTTGATATAGATGAGGGCAAATTTGCTGAACTGCTTGGCTTATATGGTAGAACTGCTTTTGTGTACATATGTGAACTTCTGGATATATTCATATGAAATAAGCTAAACTTTGTTGTTGCACGTGCATGGTTGAACTTCTGCTATGTAAATTTCTAACATTTTTGAAAGCATGTTAACTTCTGGTCATACGTTGTTGTACTGCCCATGTAGACATAGTTGGACTTCTGAATTGTACTGCGTGTGTAGGCATTATTGGAATTTTTGGTGTAGTTTGTGTATCTGATTGTTCTGCCTTTTTTTCCCTTGTCATTGTCTTTTTTTTCAGTATCAGCGTTTGTGGTACTAACTTGAACTTCTGCTACTGTCTTCTGTATTTCTGCTTCCATGTTCTTTCATTTGTTGTGCGACGTGTTGATTTTTGTTTTCATATATGCAGTGGAAGACACATGCTGAGGTTGTGTTCTTTATGGTCATCGAACGCCCTGTTCTTACTATGCCTCGTGCCGCCGGCCTAGGTAGTGGAAGTTCTCTGAGATTTGAATTCTCGCGGGATGTTAACACTGGTGCCCCCTGTAGATCCAGGAGGTTCTTCTGCCCCTGTGAGTGCTGCAGGTGGCGTTTCTTCCGAGAGTTTGTTCGATGCTGCGAATATTTCCCTTTCTAGGATTGATGGACTTCTGGAAACTGTTTATGGAGAGATGGCTCGTGTTCCGACAACGGTTGAGCGCCTTAGTCGCGTGGATGGTATTCTTCCTCCTGGCCACGGTTTTGATGCTGAGTCTTCGAAGGAGCTTTTGTCGATTGAAGCTAAATATCTTGCCGAGCTTCGTGAGAGCACTTCCCACCTCCGGGCTAGTTTTGTGCTGTTCAAGGAAATGCAGGATGCCCGATGCAAGCCTTTTGAAGATGAGGCGAGTGTTGTTGTGAGAGAGATTCAGAGGCAGGATCCCGTTCATTTGGGTCGTGAAGGAGGCCATGTGGAGCGTACCGAAGAGGTTTGTTTTATGTTGGCTTTTGATATTTCTTTTGCACTATTGTTCATTGTTAGCTTTGAGTTATTACTGTTATGCAGTTATAGGGTGACCTTCTCTGTTTATAGGACCTGAACTTCAAGTGCTTCTGCACCTGAACTTCTATGACTTTGATGACTGGCCCTTTTTGTTCCTTTTTGTATCTTATGGTAGTTTGGTATGTTATCTGCTATGTTTATTGTATTTGGACTTCCATGATGTGTCAGTTGTGATAGCTGACCTTCTCTGATTATGTAACGTGAACTTCTGATGATTAGGTATTTGTTTTCTACATGATTATTTTCTAGTCTTTTTTCTTTTTGGTACTAGTATTCTTCCTGGGTGACCTTCTCTGTTTATAGGACATGAACTTCAAGTGCTTCTGCGCTTGAACTTATATGACTTTTGATGATTTTCCCTTTTTGCCTTCTTTTGCATCTTAATGGTAGTTTGATATCTGGTCTACTATGTTTACTGTATTTGGACTTCCATTATGTGCCAGTTGTGATACCTGACCTTCTCTGATTATGTAACATGAAGTTTTTGCTGATTAGGAATCTGTTTTGTACATGATTATTTTTCTAGGCTGTTGATATGGTGCTCGGGTTAGGGAGGATGTTTTACCTGTGCATGAAGATGATCATGTGCATGATCCTTGCCCCTCTAGTGATGTATTAGTTGATGAGGTTCATGGCAGTGAAAATAAGGTACCATTTTTTCTTGTCCATTTGTCTTGTTGCCCCTGAGACGGAGTTGCTGCCCCTGTGTATGAGGTTCAGTCAGCCCTTTGTAATGACTTTTTGTTTCTTTTTGGAGCAGCAGAATGATGATGTTAGTGTTGCTCCAGAGAAGGCTGCAGACATGTCCGTCTCAGGCACCGGCTGCTCCGACGGCGTGGTCCTCACTACACCTCAGTCGTCCGTTGGCGCTGAGGTTTCTGGTGCTGAGCAGGGAAAGACAATGGAGACATTATTTTGGAGAAAGATCATGCTGAGTCTGCTGTACAAACTGGTGGTGGTACTGCTGCAAGCCCGGAGAAGTATCCTGCAGCAGAGCCATCAGTTGATGTTGATGCTGTACAAGCTGGTGGTAGTACTGCTACAAGCCCGGAGAAGTCTGCTGTAGCAGAGCCATCAGTTGATGTTGATGCTGCACAGGCACAACCAAATGTTTTTCTTGTTTCAGATTCTCCGGTTGCTACAGCTGCTGCTGGTGTCCTTCCCGACGACGCTGCAACATCTACTGAAGACGACGATGAAGATACCGAAAGCGATAGCTATGGAGAGGAGGTTGATCATTCCAGTGCTACCGCTGGTCTAGGCAAGGATCCATGAAGAGAGGAGCATGCTTCTCTCTTCTTTCCCCATCCCCTCCCCTCTTTGTTGTTTGGTTTTTAGTCCATGATATCCCCTGTGAACTGCCTATGTGGTCTAGGTTGAACTTCTGGTTTTGTTGTTTGCCGTGTGGGTTGTAAATAATGTTAAGTGAACCTGTTTTTCTATGTGGGTGGATGTTTGTAATGCATGTGTTGTGATGTCTATGATGCTGTGGTTTTATCCTTTTCTGATGTAGCAGCTGAGATGTGCTTATGTGCTTTGAGTGTTTCTGTTAATTGCTATTTTCTTTTTGGTGAGCAGATAGCGACCTTGCCGTCGTCCGAAAGAAGGTTGATGACTTTTATTATAGTGTAACTAGGCTTAGGAATGATCGTTCCAAGAGGTGAGTGCAGCTGCTCAATATTTACATCATCCATGTACCCCCTGTGAATTGCCTGTGGTTTCTTACCTGAACTTCCCAACTCTATGTACCTGAACTTCTTGTTTTTTATTTCTCTGGTGCTGAACTTCTGGCCTCTTTTGTACTGTACTGCCTGTTGTGATATAGCTGAACTTCTATGCTAACATGTGTTATGAACTTCCTGAGTTTCCTGATGCTGAACTTCTTTTACTTTCTGTTCGCTTGTTTTAGATCAATGATTATGTTCCAAAACAAGGAGTGTGAAGCTTCTGTTGAAGATATTGCAGTATCTTTTGGTCCTCGCGGAATGCTTCGGTCTAATGTGGCTGAGTGTGCACTCTACTGTCTACGTGCGAAGTACCAGGGATGAGACAAACTCATCCTGCCGTATTGGGTTTGTGTAAGTCAACCATACAGTGATTTCTTTTCCGTTTTTTCCCTACCATTTTTTTAGTTTAAACTTGTTTGTCTCGTTTTTGTATTTTTTCATATGTTGGTGTTGCCTGCATTATTTTAGGACAAGATTTTCAGAGGTCAATTTGATTCGCGTGTGAGGAAGTACTTCATGGCGAGTGGTCCAGATAGCATGGATGCACATGATTCGGTATGCAATATCTTGTTCTTTGCCTCTGTATTAGTTTTGCAGTGCGGTCCATTGTGTTAATATTTGTTTTATTTTTCTTTTCTACCGTTCTGATATTAATTCTCATTTTTTAATGATTCGTGTGTTTATGATGCTTCAGGTTGTTTTCCCTACTTTTGACCCGCCTGAGGTTCCTGCTTCCATGGGTGGTGTCGGTCATTGGGTGTCGGTATTCCTTGACCTGAAGAATTCAAGGTTCCAGCTTCTCGATTCCTACTATGGACCAAAAGATGAATGTGCGGTACGCCTGTTTCGGCAGATGACCGACAACATCAAGAGGCTTTGGAAGGATGCCAGCAACGACAGGGAGACACCCTTCAGTCCAGTTAGCATCGACAATTTCCCTCTGGATTGGATTGATGTCCCCCAACAGCAAAACAAGTATGAGTTCCACTTTTTCTCTTTTATCTCATCTGTTTAACTGTAGTTGTACTTAAGCTGCGACGTGTTTAATTCGTTGGCTTTCTTTTTCTGTTCTAACACTATTCTTTTTACTTTGTTTGATGGCAGTATCGACTGCGGTTTCTTCATGCTTACGAATGTTAATTCATATCATGACGGGGTTCTTGCAAATTATTCCCATGAGAATATCGGGGATATCAGGAAGACATGGCTGTACTCAATGGCTTCTTCTAACCTGTTTGAGACAGACTTCCAATCTCTGTTTGGCTACTACACATGTAAGTATTTTGGAAGTTGGACTACTTACCTGCACTTCATCTTTTATTCTACCTGAACTTCATATCTTTTTTTTCTAATTGAACTTGAGAGATGATGGCTTTCTATGGTTTTTGTTAGCTGTAGTTGAATGATTTCGAGTTCATCGGTTTATCTTGAACTGTGCCTCTGGTTGTGCCTGAACTTAATTTAGTTTTTTACTGGAACAAATTTTTTTAGGTCAGCTTGAGTAGTAACCATGTCATCTTCATTAGTTGGACTGCACATTGTGATGTTCCTGAACTTCAGTTTGTATTTTAATGGTGATGTTTTCTCTTCTTTTTTTTCTTTGACAGTGGATCCGTTGGAGTTGACCGATTACCACCACTCATTCCTCGGGTCACAGGAATACCAGCCTAGGGAGGAACCGACGAGTACAGCTCCGATAGAAGATTATAGACCTCGGACCCTCATTCCTTCCAATTTGGGGGAGCAGGCTTGTGGTATTCTTGGTACTCCAAAAACCCCTTGCTACAGGAAGGCTGATGCAGCCGAAGCAGCCGAAGCAGAAGTGATTTCGTCCGATGATGATTTTGAGAAGATTGCTTACCCGAAGAATGTTAAACGTGCCGCTGGAACTGTTGCTGGTAGAGGTGGGAAGAATGCAGTGATGACCAGGAGGAAACCGGCAGTTGAGTCTGGGAACATAACTACCTCCAAGCGAGCATCAAGATTGCCTTTGAAGTGGCATTCTCCTGTCCCTCCCTTGAAGAAATATAGTTACCCTCATCTCTCCGAGGCTCGGACGTTGAAACAGTATGTGCTGAGTAAAGACGGACTGGAGAAGTATTCTGGGTGAGTTACCCTCATCTGTCGTTCCCATGCCTTGGAGTTGTAGTGTCTGAACTTCTGTTGTTGTATTGTCTGAACTGCCATTGTTTTAGTATATGAACTTCTGTTTTATGTCTCCTCTTACCTTTTGATTTATAGTGTTTTGACTTTAGTTTTGTTGTTGTATCTGAACTTCTAATATATTTTTTACCATCCTTTTGTATTCTGCAGGACAAGCTACTGCATGTTTAGCATCCCTGGGAATGTGATTGACCTAACAAGAAGTTTCCTTTATAGGCTTTTCGGTGAAGGGCAGCAGATGGAAGGAGATATAATGGATTATCTCATAAATTTGTGGAAGGATAACCCGGAGACCTCTGAGATATTCTCTAATCCTGACAGGGTTGTACTTAGTCCCTACTTCATACAGGTTTTAGTTCTTTGCACCCCTATCTCCTTTTTTTGCCTTAGTTTTGTTGTAGTGGCATCTGTGAGGTGTTTTAATTGTGTTTTGGTGAATGCACAGTACTGCCTGGAGTATGATTTCTTCGCCTCAAAAGTTCCAAATTTCGATGCAAAAAATTCGGCTAAACTCCTCCCAATGTTTGTTCGCAAGGAAGAAGACCTTAACGCAAAGCTGGTTAGTTTTTCACAAATCTTGCTTTTTTCTTAATTTCATGTGCATCCTTTTGCTGAGTTTGTCAATAAGTTTTTGTTCATGCCGTTTCTTCAGTACATATGCTTTATAGTTTGTGTTCACTGGTCCTTTCATTCTTGCAGGTTTTAATGATTCTATTCAAGCTAATTGGCACAATGGCGCACTACAGTGTGTACGTGGTGAATCGATATCGTGGGAGCATTGACATCCTCGATTCACTTTCTTACGAAAATATGGAAACGTCGCGATCGAGTTTCCACGGGGATTGCCAAAATATCGTGAGTGTTTCTTAGCCTGGACATCCTTTCACATTCTCTTCTTTGACACGAAGTTTATTATGCCTTGTGTTTACAAAATATGTTGCTGTCTCTGTTTTGGTAATACTGCTTGAACTGACTGTCATTTAGAAGTTGAACTTCTGCTATTTTTGTTTTAGTGGATCTTATGCAGGTGTCGTTTTTTTATGTACCTGAACTTAACTATTTTTGACTTCATCTAATTTTGATATTTCTGGCAGATGAAGAGATTTGTTGGATTGCTCGAGGAGGTGTACGGCAAGGCTGCATACAAGGCGAGCAAGCAGCCTAACTGGGTGACTATTGCAAAGAGGCCGACTTTCATCGATGTTCCTAAGCAGAAGAATAACGATTGTGGCTTCTTTGCTGTGAAGTTCAGCTCTTCGTTTGACGGCGATGAGATTGTTGAAGATTTTGGTAATGTGGAAGTATGTTCTGTCTTTGTTCTTGTCTCATCATCCTTTTGATTTTTCTTGTTTGTTTTTGCTGCGACGCTCCTGCTGTGGTTTTAGATATGCGTTACTTAACCATCGTTTTCACCTTTCTTTTGTTTGCAGGCTACTGCAGATGATGGAAGGCTGAGTTCATGCACACTCTGGTTTTTAGTGAGAAGAATGAAGTCGTGCATTCAGAGCTCCCTGTAGAGATCCAGTCCTTTGGCCCGTGAATTCGAAGCATTAGTTTCATTGTAGATTTGATTTCGTACAGATTTTTAGGTTTGATAATGATTGGAACAATTCTGTAAAGATTTGGGTGTAAGAATGTTCTTAGTGATTTGTGTATCTAGTATATGTGAAGCACTATTACTTATGATATTGTGGACAAATGCATTTGGTGTGAAGAATGATTTGGCTTTTGTGAATTTCAATGTGCTGCGTTGTTTTTCAGTATCCATGTGTTGAATGTTTTTTGCCACAATAGATGTACCTAAACTTCTGCCTCAGCTTTGGTTGAACTGCTTCATTTTTTTGGGGTTTTTTATTTCTGGGCCCCCAACATATGATTGTAGAGTTGAACTTCTGCTTTGAGAATGCGGCTGGGCTGCTGGTTTCAGATGGAGAGGATATTCTATGTTGTGTAATGCATTGGTAATTTTGAACCCAACCAATATGTATGCTTTTGTGTACATTTGTTTTTTTGTGTTTTTTCAAGTTGGAATGTATTTCATATGTAAATTTGTGCAGAGGTATTGTTGACGTTTCTTTTATCTTTGTCAGCATTGTACATGAACTTCTGCACGTATCCAAGGAGAACTTCACGTTTGAACGCGTTGTTCTAGGCTTGCTAACCTTAGTTTATGCGGCGAAACTTTATTTTTTTAAGCATATTCTTTCCCTACATCGATTTTACATTCCAGAACTTCTTCTGTAAGCTGACATGAACTTCAAAATTGTATGATTATTTGCTTGTTGATCTTTCATTTAATACATCACCAGCACATATCTTCATCTCATAACATACCAGGACTTCTGCAGTAATAGTACTTGAACTTCACAGTGTATGTTTTTCAATTTAACACTGCTTGCGCTTTCATGCAATACATCACCAACACATATCTTCATCTCATAACATACCAGGACTTCTGCATTAAAAGTACTTGAACTTCACAGTGTATGTTTTTCAATTTAACACTGCTTGCGCTTTCATGCAATACATCACCAGCACATATCTTCATCTCATAACATACCAGGACTTCTGTAGTAATAGTACTTGAACTTCACAGTATATGTTACCAGGGGATGATGACATAATGTTCTGCACATTGACGTGACATAAGTTTGCATTGTGTTAATTGACCTATTCTAATTGTTCATCAGCCTTGCGCTCCTCCTAGGCTTTGGTGGTAGAGGTTTTTGCTTGTCATGTACCTCTTCCTCTTCATCGTCCTCTTCCTCTTCATCGTCGTCTTCCTCTTCATCGTCGCATTCCAATTCCTCTTCCTCTTTGTCTTCTTCTTCTTCGACGTTGTCTTCATCTTCGTCTTCCTCTTCATCTTCCACCACCTTCTTGTTGGTGGCTCTAGGTCTTGTTTTCTGTTTCTTCTCTTACATTTTGCTTGTCTTTTCAGCATCTGCGCGCTTCGGGCATGTTCTTGCATTATGTGGTTCATACTTCTTGCATATGCTACAAAGCTTGCTGCTTGCTTTTTGTGGGTGTGGTCCCTTCTTTTGTTCCATAGCCTTGGTCTGTTGTTTCTGAACTTTGGGTTGCTGGATCTCCTCAACATTGTTTCTTTCCAAGAGTGTTGGACAGGTCAGCTTATTGTGTCTCGCAACCTGGTTGCACACACTGCATTTCCTGTGTCCAACTGGCACTCCGTTCTCATCGTGCACGACGACTCTTCCTGCAGGTGGTGCCTTTATTTGAGCTCTCTTGTCACTCTTCTTTGCTGTAGTAATTTTCTTTCTACCCTTTGTTTCAGAATACAACGGCAATTTCATCGTCTCTTGCTGTCGTGGCTCCATTGATTGGCCATCATCCTGCTTGCATTGGTTTGCTTCAGCGGCGGTGTTGAGCATTTCAGGTGCATAATAATGAAGGTCATCTTCAATTGCAGCGTCCTCTTCAGCCATCCTTTCGTCAGCATCCGCTTGATTTGCTGAATGTATTGCATCAAGCTCTTCCACAAGACTCTTGAGAACATAGTATGCTCTGTCATATTGCTGGTCACATCTCATTGCTTTCTTGTTAACCATCAAATTCAGCTGCAGCAAGATGTCTTGCTTCGATAGCCTTGAGATGCCATCCAATGCGGTCATGTTGTAGTCCCTTGTATCAAAAGTTGGTTGTGATCTTGCAGTCTTTGTGTACCATTTGAGGATATACTTGTTTGGAAAATTGTCAGGCTTGAGGTAGTCAAGTATGTTCATGATGTGAAGGCAGAACATGCCTGCATTTTTGTGATGAATGCAGAATACATAGTTTGAGAGCCAGCAATGAGTTTCATAAATTTTGATATGATACTACTAGTCTAGCTATTTAATGAGGTTGTTTTTTCGCTCACCTGTGTGTGTCCAGAGATTGCATTCACACTCGTATATTTTATTCTCTGGGTCAGCTACAACCTGGAATTCATGCTTTGACCAGGAAAATCTTTCTTCATCATCATGGCCAGGCTTGTTGTGGTAGTACACAAGGTACTTAGTTGGCTCTGCTGTATGCTTTGCACGGAATAGCGTTGCCTTTCTCATCCTATTCCTCATCTCGGTGTACACGGCTCTTGTGTACTTTATGGACATGTCTTCCTCGTAGTCGTAGGTTGTTTTTGTCACAGGATTGGTCTGCACATGTCAAAAAGTGAGGTATTAGTCGAGGCAGAGTCATGGGTTTCATTTTTTCAAAATTCCAAGTCCACATGTTGAAGGCAAAACAGGACATGATGGGGGTGTTTTGTACTTGTCATCTTACCATGCTGGTCATTGTTTGCTCGTTCTCCTTTTGCATCCGAGGTTGTATGCAAGCATTGACCCGCCTAGCAAACTTGTGTAGGTTCTGGGTCCCCTTGACAAACCCTTTCTTTAGCACGTGGTTCATGCTCTCGCTTCGTTGTGTGGAAGTCATTCTAGCACAGAAGATGTTCTTGTAATAAGCTGAAATCCACATCTTCCTATCACTCTAGAGCTGCATCATCATCTGGTCGTTCTCCAGTTTGTACTAGTGCACGAGTTTAGCCCATGCATCTTCAAACTCCGTTGGCATCAGCGGCCAGTTTAATATAGTTGTGAACTCCTCTTTGAATGTTTTATACTTTTTGTACAACAACGCGAGGTATTCCCTGTACTTCTTCAAGATGTGCCAACGGCATAGCTTGTGGACGGTGTTTGGAAATGATTGTGGTATAGATTTCGCCATCGATGGGCATTGGTCTGCATGAATTAAAAAAAATGAAACTTGATTCTTTTTTTATACTGATGGTGAACTTATGTTGTACAAGTACTTGAACTTCAGATGAAGCAATATGACTATCTAAAAATGGCACATGTATTTTTTCTTACAGCAGTGTTCTTGAACTTCTGTGGTACCAGTGCTTGAACTTCACATAAATAACTATATTTTTCTGAACATGTTACATGTTTTTTCTGAACATCTTTTTGTCCTTGAACTTCTATGATTCCTGTACTTGAACTTCACATTCATGACTGGTTTTTTTCTAAACATGTGACAGAAAAATTTGCTTTCTTCTACTGTTTGGTTGGACTTCTGTGCTAACAGTGGTTGAACTGCTTGCTGTATATTATTTTCTAAACATGTGACAGATAATTTTGCTTTCTTCTACTGTTTGGTTGGACTTCTGTGCTAACAGTGGTTGAACTGCTTGTTGTATATTATTTTCAGATAAAACCAAATATACCCAATACAGACCCACAGACTGAAAAGATGATGAAACTTGAGGAGTTTTTTATTTGAACTCACCTGTTAGAATGCAAGTTGGGTGCTTGTTGTTCATGCACCGTAGAAATGTATCGAACAACCACTTGAATGACTTTGCATCTTCGTCTCTTATCAGGGCAACAGCAAATATCGTTGACTGCAAGTGATGGTTTGTTCCAACAAACACTCCCAGGGGCATATGAAATCTGTTGGTCTTGTAAGTCGTGTCGAATGTTATGCAATCGCCGAAGTCTTGATAGGCTCCTCGGCAGCTTGCATTGGACCAGAAAATGTTTTTAATTGACTTGTCCTTGTCCACTTGGATGTCATAGAAAAACTCATCATTTATCACCTTCATGTCTTTGAAGAATGAAACAAGTTTCAATACATCATCCAAATCATCTTTCCTTACATTCATGGCTTTCTTGCAAATCACATGCAAAGATGCATATGTTTATTTTTTGCTAGCAAAGGATTGTGAGCTAGGATGTTATTTTTACATTGCAGTATGTTGGTGTTTGAGTACTTACTGGTTTAGCAGGTCTCGTCCGATCATGCTTAGGAAGTAGCTTCCATCTTCATTTTCAGATAGCATGGACATGATTGTCGTTTTCTTGACATCATGGTACTGCAAGAGCTTTACGTACTCCAAAATAGTTGGGTCATAATTCTTGTGTGAGTGCAAAAACACCAGCATGTCATCAGTTTGCATGAGCTGGTGATTATGATTGTACTCAATGTCCACTGCCACGCATGGGCTATCCTCCTGCACCTTCACCCTCATTCTTGCATTGCAGCCCATCCTCTGCGATGTTTTGTTTCGCTTCCTGCTGACCTCTGAAACTGAAGATGTGTGTATCCCTTGGAAGGCGCAAAAAAAATACTTGTGGTTGTAATTTCCACCCGTCTTCCTGATTCCAAAACCAGCGTGTCTGGCGTATCTGTTATTAAATTCCCTTGCTTTCTCTACATCTTTAAATCGCATCTTTAGTCTTGGTATTAGATAATCCGGTAGATCTGGCGTCTGCAGAAAAAGAAAAATAAATCCAAACAGCACCTTAAAATGCAGATAATACAAGATGCGTATATAAATATTTCTTGTTTCACTTACGTGCGCGTATGATCGCAACTCCACCGGTGTCGGCTGCTGTCCCTCTGGGATGGGGCATGGAGGAGTAATCATAGTAGGATGCAGCAGTGGATCACGAGCAGGAAGTAGGGTTGAAGATGGCCTCGGTCTTGTTTGCGTCCTTTTTGCTGGAGGTGGTTGTTGAGGTATTGCGATCCTGGTCTTGGTTTGCTCTTTTGTTCTGTGAAGCAATCCATCTACCTTTTGCCCTGTACAATTCCGACTTGTAGCATCAGCAGCAGGATCAAACGGTGGTAGTGTGCAGATCACTCTCCTCCGTGTGTGTGTTGCTGTTGGATTTGTCCTGGGATCCGGTTTAGTTGATTCGCTTTGGCATTGATGAGGCACACCAGGATAACCTCCAGAGTTACACGCAGGACTTGAGCTAACCCCCTCCTCCATCGGCGTGCTTGGGAGTCTGCTGGTGGATACAAAGAATCCGCGAGGGATTTCCGGCGTCACCCAATTAGGTGGAGGTGCAAACTTCTGCGGATAGGGCTGTGACCCAGCTTCTCGGGAGTATCCGTGTGTTTCGGGTGTCGTCCATTTTTTGTCTGGAGCAGGTTGGTAATGCTGTTGGTGCGTTTGAGGTGTGACCCATTGAGAGGGTGGTGCAACACGTACAGGCTTTGCATTGTGTACTTGCTGCTGGGAACTTCTAAGCTTCTTCATGCGTCTCTCGTCTTGCGGACATAAAAGGAAAAAATGTCTGTTAGCACACAAGTTATATCTGCATATACCTTCATAACTAAACTTAGCATTATCCACAGACTGAACTTCTCATATAAAAGTGGTGAGAGACATCACACTATGCACTGAAGTGAGCATCTGCCAATGCCTTTGTACCTGAACTGAGCAACCTTCACAGAACGACCTTCACAGCGAGCGTTTTTAATTCTGCAATATTAGATTACTTATATGTACCTGAACTGAGCACTCTCCACAACCTGAACTTCTTGTCTTGCAAAGGGGAAATATTGTCTATAGTTAGGAAACCTGAACCTTCATGAGTTTTTTTGAATGGTTGGACTTCTAGTGCATACCAACCTGACCTTCAAGTCACATCACATGCATGTTCTATTTTCATTTTTATTTTTTTTAATGCAAAATGCTAATGTGAATGCAGGCAAATTTTGTAGTGTTTGTAGCCTGGACTGAGGCTCATGCACTACCAGAACTTCTCATGGTTGTAAGCAGGAGATTTCAAAAAAGCTTTTGTAGCCTGGACTGAGGCTCATGCACTACCAGAACTTCTCATGGTTGTAAGCAGGAGATTTCAAAAAGCTTTTGTAGCCTGGACTGAGGCGCATGCACTACCAGAACTTCTCATGGTTGTAAGCAAATAACAAACCGAAGGAAGGAAGAAGTTCAACCATACCCTGGCTATAAGTTCGGCCAACCTTTTTCCAGCAGCTGATAGGCCACCCTGGCAACAATTTGTCGTGGAGGTATGAGAGGAATCCCATGGCAATCCTTGTCTTGCATAGGGCGTGAAGTTCATCTGTACGAAGCCAGAAGGTCAGAGAATGCAAGATTGAAGAAGAAGGCAAAATTGGGGAGGAAGTTCATGTACTATTGCGGCTGAATTTGAGGGCGCTGCAGATGCCGCCTCCGCGGAGAAGTTGCTCCGTTGGCCGCGCCGCTCGCCGCCGGTCCCGTCATCTGGTCTGCCAAGTCTTCGGGCGGTGGTGATGGGACGAGGATGCGGCTTCCTGAAGTCCATGGCGGCTTCGCCGCGTCCAAGCGACGTGGGCTCCCTCGCGCCGGCGTCCGCCGGCGCTCGCTCGCCCCCGCCGGTGGCCGTTCAGGAGGTGGAGATAGAGGGGATGCGGCGGACCCGGCCGGCCAGGAGCTGGTGAAGAAGGGGAGGCGGCGGATCCGGCAGGCCAGGAGGTGTAGACGGGGGGAGGGGGCGGATCCGGCGAAGATCGGCAGCGACCACGGGGGGTGGTCGGGGGATCGAGGGAAGGAGGTGGGCTGGGGCGGCTCGGGATCGGGATCAGGTGGATCCTGTCGGGGAGGCCTCGGGATCGGCTGGGATGCTGTCGGGCCAGAACGGCAGTTCAGGAAGT
>NC_041383.1:25900636-25926108 GCF_002162155.2 Triticum dicoccoides
ATAACTACTCCCGAACTTCCCGAACTGCCGTTCCAGCCCGACAGCATCCCAGCCGATCCCGAGGCCTCCCCGACAGGATCCACCTGATCCCGATCCCGAGCCGCCCCAGCCCACCTCCTTCCCTCGATCCCCCGACCTCCCCCCGTGGTCGCCGCCGATCTTCGCCGGATCCGCCCCCTCCCCCCCGTCTACAGCTCCTGTCCTGCCGGATCCGCCGCTTCGCCTTCTTCACCAGCTCCTGGCTGGCCGGGTCTGCCGCCTCCCCTCTGTCTCCAGCTCCTGAACGGCCACCGGCGGGGGCGAGCGAGCGACAGCGGACGTCGGCGCGAGGGAGCCCGCGTCGCCTAGACGCGGCAAAGCCGCCATGGACTTTAGGAAGCCGCATCCTCGTCCCATCACCACCGTCCGAAGACTTGGCGACCAGATGACGGGACCGGCGGCGAGCAACGCGACCAACAGAGCAACTCCTCCGGGGAGGCGACATCTGCTGCGCCCTCAAATTCAGCCGCAATAGTACATGAACTTCCTCCCCAATTTTGCCTTCTTCTTCAATCTTGCATTCTCTGACCTTCTGGCTTCGTACAGATGAACTTCGCGCCCTCTCCAAGACAAGTATTGCCATGGGATTCCTCTCATACCTCCACGACGAATTGTTCCTAGGGTGGCCTATCAGCTGCTGGAAAAAGGTTGGCCGAACTTATAGCCAGGGTATGGTTGAACTTCTTCCTTCCTTCATTTTGTTATTTGCTTACAACCATGAGAAGTTCTGGTAGTGCATGCGCCTCAGTCCAGGCTACAAAAGCTTTTTGAAATCTCCTGCTTACAACCATGAGAAGTTCTGGTAGTGCATGAGCCTCAGTCCAGGCTACAAAAGCTTTTTTGAAATCTCCTGCTTACAACCATGAGAAGTTCTGGTAGTGCATGAGCCTCAGTCCAGGGTACAAACACTATAAAATATGCCTGCATTCACATTAGCATTTCGCATTAAAAAAATAAAAATGAAAATAGAACATGCATGTGATGTGACTTGAAGGTCAGGTTGGTATGCACTAGCAGTCCAACCATTCAAAAGAAACTCATGAAGGTTCAGGTTTCCTAACTGTAGACAATATTTCCCCTTTGCAAGACAAGAAGTTCAGGTTGTGGAGAGTGCTCAGTTCAGGTACATATAAGTAATCTAATATTGCAGAATTAAAAACGCTCACTGTGAAGTTCGTTCTGTGAAGGGTGCTCAGTTCAGGTACAAAGGCATTGGCAGATGCTCACTTCAGTGCATAGTGTGATGTCTCTCACCACTTTTATATGAGAAGTTCAGTCTGTGGATAATGCTAAGTTCAGTTATGAAGGTATATGCAGATATAACTTGTGTGCTAACAGACATTTTTCCTTTTATGTCAGCAAGATGAGAGACGCATGAAGAAGCTTAGAAGTTCCCAGCAGCAAGTACACAATGCAAAGCCTGTACGTGTTGCACCACCCTCTCAATGGGTCACACCTCAAACGTACCAACATCATTACCAACCTGCTCCAGACAAAAAATGGACGACACCCGAAACACACGAATACTCCCGAGAAGCTGGGTCACAGCCCTATCCGCACAAGTTTGCGCCTCCACCTAATTGGGTGATGCCGGAAATCCCCCGCGGATTCTTTGTATCCACCAGCAGACTCCCAAGCACGCCGACGGAGGAGGGGGTTAGCTCAAGTCCTGCGTGTAACTCTGGAGGTTATCCTGGTGTGCCTCATCAATGCCAAAGCGAAGCAACTAAACCGGATCCCAGGACAAATCCAACAGCAACACACACACGGAGGAGAGTGATCTGCACACTACCTCCGTTTGATCCTGCTGCTAATGCTACAAGTCAGAATTGTACAGGGCAAAAGGTAGATGGATTGCTTCACAGAACAAAAGAGCAAACCAAGACCAGGATCGCAATACCTCCATAACCACCTCAAGCAAAAAGGACGCAAACAAGACCGAGGCCATCTTCAGCCCTACTTCCTCCTCGTGATCCACTGCTGCATCCTACTATGATTACTCCTCCATGCCCCATCCCAGAGGGACAGCAGCCGACACCGGCCGAGTTGCGATCATACACGCACGTAAGTGAAACAAAAAATATTTATATACGCATCTTGTATTATCTGCATTTTAAGGTGCTGTTTGGATTTATTTTTCTTTTTCTGCAGACGCCAGATCTACCGGATTATCTAATACCAAGACTAAAGATGCGATTCAAAGATGTAGAGAAAGCAAGGGAATTTTATAACAGATACGCCTGACACGCTGGTTTTGGAATCAGGAAGACGGGTGGAAATGACAACCACAAGTATTTTGTTTGCGCCTTCCAAGGGATACACACATCTTCAGTTTCAGAGGTCAGCAGGAAGCGAAACAAAACATCGCAGAGGATGGGCTGCAATGCAAGAATGAGGGTGAAGGTGCAGGAGGATAGCCCATGCGTGGCAGTGGACATTGAGTACAATCATAATCACCAGCTCATGCAAACTGATGACATGCTGGTGTTTTTGCACTCACACAAGAATTATGACCCAACTATTTTGGAGTACGTAAAGCTCTTGCAGTACCATGATGTCAAGAAAACGACAATCATGTCCATGCTATCTGAAAATGAAGATGGAAGCTACTTCCTAAGCATGATCGGACGAGACCTGCTAAACCAGTAAGTACTCAAACACCAACATACTGCAATGTAAAAATAGCATCCTAGCTCACAATCCTTTGCTAGCAAAAAATAAACATATGCATCTTTGCATGTGATTTGCAAGAAAGCCATGAATGCAAGGAAAGATGATTTGGATGATGTATTGAAACTTGTTTCATTCTTCAAAGACATGAAGGTGATAAATGATGAGTTTTTCTATGACATCCAAGTGGACAAGGACAAGTCAATTAAAAACATTTTCTGGTCCAATGCAAGCTGCCGAGGAGCCTATCAAGACTTCGGCGATTGCGTAACATTCGACACGACTTACAAGACCAACAGATTTCATATGCCCCTGGGAGTGTTTGTTGGAACAAACCATCACTTGCAGTCAACGATATTTGCTGTTGCCCTGATAAGAGACGAAGATGCAAAGTCATTCAAGTGGCTGTTCGATACATTTCTACGGTGCATGAACAACAAGCACCCAACTTGCATTCTAACAGGTGAGTTCAAATAAAAAACTCCTCAAGTTTCATCATCTTTTCAGTCTGTGGGTCTGTATTGGGTATATTTGGTTTTATCTGAAAATAATATACAACAAGCAGTTCAACCACTGTTAGCACAGAAGTCCAACCAAACAGTAGAAGAAAGAAAAATTATCTGTCACATGTTTAGAAAATAATATACAGCAAGCAGTTCAACCACTGTTAGCACAAAAGCCCAACCAAACAGTAGAAGAAAGCAAATTTTTCTGTCACATGTTTAGAAAAAAAACCACTCATGAATGTGAAGTTCAAGTACAGGAATCATAGAAGTTCAAGGACAAAAAGATGTTCAGAAAAAAACATGTAACATGTTCAAAAAAATATAGTTATTTATGTGAAGTTCAAGCACTGGTACCACAGAAGTTCAAGAACACTGCTGTAAGAAAAAATGCATGTGCCATTTTTAGATAGTCATATTGCTTCATATGAAGTTCAAGTACTTGTACAACGTAAGTTCACCATCAGTACAAAAAAAGAATCAAGTTTCATTTTTTTAATTCATGTAGACCAATGCCCATCGATGGCGAAAGCTATACCACAATCATTTCCAAACACCGTCCACAAGCTATGCCGTTGGCACATCTTGAAGAAGTACAGGGAATACCTCGCGTTGCTGTACAAAAAGTATAAAACATTCAAAGAGGAGTTCACAGCTATATTAAACTGGCCGCTGATGCCAACGGAGTTTGAAGATGCATGGGCTAAACTCGTGCACAAGTACAAACTGGAGAACGACCAGATGATGATGCAGCTCTGGAGTGATAGGAAGATGTGGATTTCAGCATATTATAAGAACATTTTCTGTGCTAGAATGACTTCCGCACAATGAAGCGAGAGCATGAACCACGTGCTAAAGAAAGGGTTTGTCAAGGGGACCCAGAACCTACACAAGTTTGCTAGGCGGGTCAATGCTTGCATACAAACTCGGATGCAGAAGGAGAACAAGCAAACAATGACCAGCATGGTAAGATAACAAGTACAAAACACCCCCATCATGTTCTTTTTTGCCTTCAACATGTGCACTTTGAATTTTTAAAAAATGAAACCCATGACTCTGCCTCATACCTCACTTTTTGACATGTGCAGACCAATCCTATGACAAAAACAACCTACGGCTACGAGGAATACATGTCCATCAAGTACACGAGAGCCGTGTACACCGAGATGAGGAATAGGATGAGAAAGGCAACGCTATTCCGCGCAAAGCGTACAGCAGAGCCAACTAAGTACCTTGTATACTACCACAACAAGCCTGGCCATGATGATGAAGAAAGATTTTCCTGGTCAAAGCATGAATTCCAGGTTGTAGCTGACCCAGAGAATGAAATATACGAGTGTGAATGCAAGCTCTGGACACACACAGGTGAGCGAAAAAACAACCTCATTAAATAGCTAGACTAGTAGTATCATATCAAAATTTATGAAACTCATTGCTGGCTCTCAAACTATGTATTCTACATTCATCAGAAAAATGTAGGCATGTTCTGCCTTCACATCATGAACATACTTGACTACCTCAAGCCTGACAATTTTCCAAACAAGTATATCCTCAAACGGTACACAAAGACTGCAAGATCACAACCAACTTTTGATACAAGGGACTACAACACGACCGCATCGGATGGCAGCTCAAGGCTATCGAAGCAATACATCTTGCTGCAGCTGAATTTGATGGTTAACAAGAAAGCGATGAGATGTGACCAGCAATATGACAGAGCATACTATGTTCTCAAGAGGCTTGTAGAAGAGCTTGATGCAATACATCCAGCAAATCAAGCGGATGCTGATGAAAGGATGGCTGAAGAGGATGCTGCAATTGAAGATGACCTTCATTATTATGCAGCTGAAATGCTCAACGTCGTCGCTGAAGCAAACCAATGCAAGCAGGATGATGGCCAATCAATGGAGCCGTGACAGCAAGAGACGATGAAATTGCTGTTGTATTCTGAAACAAAGGGTAGAAAGAAAATTACTACAGCAAAGAAGAGTGACAAGAGAGCTCAAATAAAGGCACCACCTGCAGGAAGAGTCGTCGTGCGCGATGAGAACGGAGTGCCACTTGGACATAGGAAATGCAGTGTGTGCAACCAGGTTGCAAGACACAATAAGCTGACCTGTCCAACACTCTTGGAAAGAAACAATGCTGAGGAGATCCAGCAACCCAAAGTTCAGAAACAACAGACCAAGGCTATGGAACAAAAGAAGGGACCACACCCACAAAAAGCAAGCAGCAGGCTTTGTAGCATATGCAGGAAGTATGAACCACATAATGCAAGAACATGCCCGAAGCGCGCAGATGCTGAAAAGACAAGAAAAATGCAAGAGAAGAAACAGAAAACAAGACCTAGAGCCACCAACAAGAAGGTGGTGGAAGATGAAGAGGAAGACGAAGATGAAGACAACGTCGAAGAAGAGGAAGACGAAGAGGAAGAGGAATTGGAATGCGACGATGAAGAGGAAGACGACGATGAAGAGGAAGAGGACGATGAAGAGGAAGAGGTACATGACAAGCAAAAACCTCTACCACCAAAGCCTAGGAGGAGCGCAAGGCTGATGAAAAATTAGAATAGGTCAATTAACACAATGCAAACTTATCTCATGTCAATGTGCAGAACATTATGTCATCATCCCCTGGTAACATATACTGTGAAGTTCAAGTACTATTACTGCAGAAGTCCTGGTATGTTATGAGATGAAGATATGTGCTAGTGATGTATTGCATGAAAGCGCAAGCAGTGTTAAATTGAAAAACATACACTGTGAAGTTCAAGTACTATTACTGCAGAAGTCCTGGTATGTTATGAGATGAAGATATGTGATGGCGATGTATTGCATGAAAGCGCAAGCAGTGTTAAATTGAAAAACATACACTGTGAAGTTCAAGTACTATTACTGCAGAAGTCCTCGTATGTTATGAGATGAAGATATGTGTTGGTGATGTATTGCACACTACAAAGATTCGGGTCTATTGCAACAAAATTGTTTGTCGCAATACATGCCGATTTGTGGCGATAAGTGCTTATTGCCACGAAACAAAATTCGTTGGCAGCCGTTGCGACTGGACACATGGAATAGGTTATTACCACAAAAAAGCAATTGTGGCAATAAAGTGAGCTATTGCAACAACCATGTGGGAAGTCACCACATGTTTTGCCGTGGCAACTCTCATCTGATGCCACATTTTGCTTTGTGGAGATAGCTTTAATGCAACATGTAACGAATCATGGCGACTGATAGCTTGTGGCGATAGACATTTGTGGCAACAACCTATGCCAGCACCGCTCGTTCCGTGGTGCAAACTGTACCGTGGCAATAGTCAATTGTGGCAATAAACTATGGCAACAATCCTTGTTTTCGTGGCATTAGGCATTTTGCCACGAACCGCTACACTTGTGGCATTAAGTTGTGGCAACAAATATTCCAGTCATCGTAACAGGAAATTGCAACATACTAGTTTTGGCGGTGATAAATAAGTATCACAACGGGTGAAATGTTTGTAGCGAGAAACTATTGCGACAATTTAAGTTTCCGTGGTGCTAACATGTGGCAACCAAAAGTGGATTGTGCCAATAGCCTATTGCAGCCTAAAAAAAATACAGGCCTTCAATTACAATATTCAAAACCATGCGTATAATATGTAGATTCATAAAATACATAATTCTGATAGCAAATATCCATCAAATGTAATTTCGCCATCCTAATTAAGTGCCAAGACTAAATTGTCCGTGATCTAGAGTCCAGTCGAGCTAGTTCTTTGGATCCTGCAATCAGGAAATCAAAAAAAATATAGTTGAGTCCAACATAACATATGCCATACAATTATTCCAGCCCCATTGTTAAAAAGAACTGTCGCCTGACTAATTGGAGTAATACTGTGTCAGCAAGCATGTAACTGAGGGATCAAAACAGCTTTACAAGTGTAAATGTCTAACGCGTAAGCACAATTACATGTACTAAAATCTTCCACTATTGATTTAAGTTGTGGCTCGATCTCTAGTTTCATTTAAGTTCATGTCCCTAGCTAGCACATACTCATTTTTTTAAGTTGCGACTCGATGCAGCAACAATGCATGGTGAAAGAGAAGAAGAAGCTAGCTAATTATGAAGGCCAATGACATGCTCACTTGAAAGTGGACCATGAGTTTCAGTTTCTTTGTTTTCAACATCTTAGACGTGCTTTGTCCTAAAAACGGAAAGAGCAATTATAGGTGCGGTAACCACTGTCAATTGTTTTGGATTCATGCAAAAAAAAGTCTGGGCAAACAAACCACACCTCATGGTGAAAAGTAAACATATTGCATGTCAAAAGACAAAGTTGTACTAGAGGAGCGTCAATTAATTTGGATCGGAGGGAGCAGATTGAATGTTACCTTGAACTTATCCACAGAACCAGCTTCTGCTTAAGCCTCAACAACTTTGGAGGCAGGTTCTTGTAGACCAAGGACTGGGCAATGAGGGTCGTCAGCACCTGCATGGTAATCGATAAATGAAGCTCCAGCAGCAAGAAAAATGCTCAATTAACATTAATTTTTAAACGAAGGGTTAACAACAGTTCTGGCTCAACCATAATATCATAAAACAAAAATATATATTGTAGACTGGAAGCCCAGCCCTGACAAGTGCTCATTGAACTCAGAAAAGAGAAGTGAGAGACTTTTGAATATGTTGGGTCATGCAATAACTATTGGACAAAGCAGAAGCACTCAATAAGAAATATGATTGGTTTTACCATTTAGGAGGAGTGGACGTGGTGCAATCAGAGGAACTGAGTAGGGAGCATCAAACTATGAAGCCATAGCAGGTGCTATCTTGTCCCAAACCTGGTAAAAATATGTCAATACACGATTGTGAAACATTTACAATGGAACAATCAGAAATAAATGTCAAATAAATCAGATAGTCACCTTTTTTACAACCTCTGCATCTATTTCACTCTTCCCTGAATCAATTCTTGCTTCTACAGGAAAGACAAAACGATATATTTCAGCTGTGATCTATATTTTTCAATGGTGTGTGCCCAATCTTAAAGAGGATGCATGGTTTCTAACCTTCAAATAAAGGCTTAATGCTATCAACTCTAGCTTGTCACATGTCATTATCTATTGCCCGTTGAAATCCCTGTAGCCACCACAAAGAGCATGCTTTACTTACATGGGACAAATCACAAAATTATGTGCACCCATATCGATAAATTACTGTTGTGTGTACCAGAACACCAATTATTGGAACAACAATACTGAGCCGTGTATCCACAATAGCAGCAAACCATGCATGCATTCCTGTATTCAGCTACAAATAAAAAGGATAAATTTTCTAAAAGTGAAATCTATGTAATAATTCAGTATCATGATGCAATCATGATCTATGATACCTCTGAGTGATTCACCACTAATCCCTATCCTAGAGGGATCAACATCGTCCCTTGCACTAAGATAATCTCCAAGCTTTATCAAGTCCCACACATGCACATGTTCCTCACTGAGTATCGCAAAAAAACAGGTCCAACATGTTTTGAACTATGATATACCAGGTCATACAGTAGAAGACAATCATAACGAGAGAACCAAACCAAAAGAATAAATCCAGAATTCAACTGAAGTGCCAACCCAGATAGTGTAGTTATGGCACCAGTACAGCTGGACTAACACCAACAACAGTGGTAATCCAGAGCTAATACTTAATCAGAAATAATTCCAATGCAATCCCTTGTTAACCTACCCAAGCTGCCTCTGCACGGCCACTCTGTAACTCTTCAAGATATCACCCCCACTATGTGCTAGCTTTGCTTCCTTTCAGAGGATTCAAGAAAAGATTCACATACATCTCTCATCATTTTAAGTGTAACCGGCTTATCAGTCACATTGTTAAAGCCTAACTTCTCAATGAGCTGCTACAAAGACAACACGCCGGCAATAGCAGATATTCTTCATAGCATCGTTGCTTCACAAATAAAAGAAATATTGTTAGTTTTTGGTTTGATTAGTACTCATACACATACAGTTGTAGAATTATGTAGAGCAGATGTGAATACTAACATCTCATATTGAACTCCTCGTGGCCTTCTAGCTCTGGGTGTCACCATTGCGATCAACCATCGTCTTCATCATCTGACATCTTCACAATAAAATCAGAGTAAGAAACATTGTAGTCATGAACTACATTATGCGAAATTATCAAAAACAAGAGATACTACATTAGCAGTGCATGGCTCCTCCACGTTTAAAGGAGGAAAGCCAGACTTCTATCTTAATGCCCGGGGGAAGGGAGCCAGGCGATGCCCGCTGGCTCGACTTCGCCGAACGTAGGTTCCGCCAAGGGAGGGCGCACTGGCTAGGGTTTGCGGCGGGCAGCACGGGGGCTGGGGTGCTGCCGAGGGATGCCGCCCTGTGATGCAGTGGACGAGGCGAGCGGGCGGGGTGGCGCTCGCGAGTCTCGGGCAGCGGACGAGGGGCGGCGGCCGCGAGCCGGGGTCTCCGACAACGGGCGAGGGCGACGGCCTCTGGCAGCGGGAGGTAGGACCAGGTGGCCGGGCGAGCGGGCGGGGTCGCGCGGGTCTCGGGCAGCTGACGGGGCGTGCGGCGGCGAGCGGGCAAGGCCGAGGACACGGAGACGCGGCCCGCGTCGGCGGGCACGGAGGAGAGGGAGGAGGGCGAGATCGAGGACGACGACTCCTCGTCGTCGGCACTATGCAACGCGCTGGGCAACGGCCGCACCCGCCGGACGACGAAAGGATTTCTGGATGTTCTAGGATGGGAGGAGATCAGGAGAAAAAACCTGAACCAGGGACGAGAGCTCCAGATCCAATCGCCGGTGAAGACGCCGTGTGATTTTGTTTAGAATAGTATAATTGTGGGTAGTTAGGAAGGGTCTTTAGCGGCAAGATAAATAGACTACTTTTTGGTGGGAAAACAAAATATTGGCGTAAACTACAGTAAACCAAAATTATATGGTGGGAAAGTAATTCTTTTTGGAGGGAATGTTTAGAATAATGAAATAAATTGGAAAAATAATATTTCAAAGCAATATGAGATATATATGCCGCTAAATCGTCTCATGGCCGTCATCTTCTCTCCGAACCAGATCGGGAGATTCCCGATGAAATCGTCCCACGTCCGTCATCTTCCCTAAGTCCGGCGGTAGGCGGCATGTGGGAAGCTCGCATCCATGGCCGGTGGAGAGGCTTGAGCTCGCGGGCGAAGGTCGGGAAGAGGGACAACGGAACTGCTTGGTCAGCATCGAGAATGGAGGAAATGGGCGACATGAGCCATGGCCGACCAGGAGCGGCGTGCAAGGTCAGAGCGGCGCTTCGCCGGCTGGGGCTTGCCACCCGGGTCAGGACGACACGAGTTGCAACCTGGTAGGGGAGGTCGTCGCACAGAAGTAGTGGTCGCGGCCGGTGCTAGCGTGTTGTCGCCGGACGACATGGTTGTAGGTACAACCAGGTTTGCACCACAATTTCGAAAATCATTTCAGAAAGTAGCAAAAACTTGGCCAGTTTTGAACTACAACTCATGGAAACCTCATGTGGCCCTCACTTTAAAACTACTAGGTTATACTCTTGCCTTGGAAAACAAGTACAAATGGGATGTGTTGATGAGACGGTTGATCTATGTCAGTCTCGATCTCACATTTTGATCTTGAGATGGGGTGACCTCAACATCTTTCATCTTACCAGACAGGTCCGTGGAGGGTTGCTCCGTGCCAGAGTAAGTCCAACATAATCATGTCATTTTTATTTCAGTGAAAACCATAAAGATTCAACTATGTAAACTAACAACCAAACCAATTTCGTTTTGACATCTGTTGTGTTGGAACGTGTTGTTTCATCATGGATCTACAATTGTGTATCTTTGTTTACTCCCTAGTTGCCATGACAAAATTGAAACTTGGGATATATGTCAAACATTTGTGCCCTTGCCCGTCAGATCCGTCCTGCATCGGATCCACGCACGAGGGGGTGAAGGAGCCCTGCCGCCGCTGGCCAGGCTTCACCTGGTCACGCCCTCTAGCAGCTAGGGGGGAGGGGAGGAGCAGACGGCAGGGCATTGGGAGGTGTCTAGGGATCCCCCATGTCGTCGTGTGCAGCTCGCGCCACCTGGTCCTTGGGACCGCGGATCCGGCGAGATCGCCGCCGCCACCAAGACCCAGCACACTCCACCACCGAAGGCCACATTCGCATCACGTGCCTCCCAAGGTAGCCGCTAGGAAGCCGGACCGCGCCGCTGCGACCCTCCGTATCGCGACGCCCTTGTCCGTCAGATCCGTCCCGCATTGGATCCATGCGCGAGGGGGCGAAGGAGCCCTGCCGCCACCGTCCTTGTTGGAATATCATGGTTTAGTTGCTATATCCATTTCTACTGGTATAATTGACGCTATTGTTTTAGTTTAATTAAAAATCATCAAATTTACAAATAGTTCTTTGAAAAATTTTAAAAATTATTCAATTTGAAAAGGTTCATGAATTTGAAAGGAATCCGCGTATTTAGGAAAAAGATAAAGAAAGAAAAACACAGAAAACAGAATACAAAACGGCAGGAGAAAAACCACGAAATGACAGAACAAATAAAAGAAGTAAAAAAGCATGTGTATCACAACCGATGGGATAGCTTGGTGGTTGTGTTCTATCCTTTTGTACGGAGCTATCATCGGATCGATCTTGTCAGCTGCACTTTTCTTTTAGTTTGACGAAAAGAAATACAAAAGTATACAACTACGACAGGATTGATCCTGTCAGCTGCACTTTTTTGTGAGTTTGACCAAAAGAAATACAAAAGTATAATACCATTTAAATATATATACACTGTATATTTACGTGTGTGTATGTGTATCCCGCAAAAAAAAGTGTGTGTCTAGATTCGCGTGTATACACATATATACAGTTTATGGACAACACACAAAATTATGAGAAATCGTAAGATGCATGCTTGGAGTAAGTCTGTATACGGTGCTTCCTTTTAACTGATGGTGCAGTTAGTAAGCCTCTCTTTCCTTCCTAGCTTCTCTTTTCTTATTGCGAGACGACTTCTTAACAGCTAGGAAAGTCAAAGACGTATATAAATTGGATCGTTGGGATGTAAGGAGGCGATGTTGAACATTTAAGAGGAGAATTGACCTTCACTATAGCACACAACATGACTAGCTCAGCTGGCTGCGTCATTATTCTTGAACAAGTGGTTCTGAGTTCGAATCTGGATGCCTGCACTTACTTTTTGGGCGAACAGGAGGTTCCGACTTCCTGCACTTAATTTTGTTGGGCCCGATTTATTGGACAACCGCAGCATACACACATATTTTTGCTGGGCTCGTCTGGGCCCGATTTATTGGGCCACCGCAGCACACGCATGAAGTTTTAATTTTTAGAGGAACGAACAATCACACATGCACATTATTTTAGTACCATCTACGATTTTAGTGGCTTGAGGACGGACGAAAAACAGAAGCAATAATCCCTTTATTAGTAGGTAGGTATACATATACTCCCTCCGTCTCATAATATAAGAGCGTTTTTGATACAGTGTCAAAAACGCTCTTGATACGGAGGGAGTAGATTCCTATCAAGAAAGTGTGTTCTGTCCATTTATTTTAATTACTCCTTAAAGCTTAATTGAAATTGATGCAATTAAAATATAATTTAATTACTCCTTAAAGCTTGCAAAAATCGTAACTTAATATGTATAAATTTGAATAATATATTTTTCTGCCGTGTAACTTGCAACGTCACACTGATGTTGCAATATATTTCTAAATATTACCACAAATAGTTATTCTCTTGAAAATCCCTAGTCTCTATTACAACAAAATGGTTGTCTCGCGCAACAGGATTTGTTTGTCGCAATATCGCTACCATATTGCCACGCCGAGTCAGTTTGTTGCAATAGTTAGCCACTTTTTTGCAACAATATTTGTAACTAACGCAACGTCACGCCGATGTTGCAATATCTTTTTGGATATTGCCACGGATAGTTATTCTGTTGAAATACCTAGTCACTGTTACAACAAAATGACTACCCTCACGCAACGGAATTTGTTTGTCACAATAACGCTATCATATTGCAACGTCGATACCGTTTATTGCAATATGTGGCATGTATTGCAACAAAGTTAGTATTTATCGCGACGAAACTAAGTTATGGCTATATGTGCGGCCTATTACCACAACCGGAGAATTTGTGGTAATATTGTGTTTTATTGCAACAAAAAGTAGTTGTAGCAATAAATTTTGTTGCAATAGACCGGAATCCTTGTAGTGGCATGAAAGATCAACAAGCAAATAATCATACAATTTTGAAGTTCATATCAGCTTACAGAAGAAGTTCTGGAATGTAAAATCAATGTATGAAAAGAATATGCTTAAAAAAATAAAGTTTCGCCTCATAAACTAAGGTTAGCAAGCCTAGAACAACGCGTTCAAACATGAAGTTCTCCTTGGATACGTGCAGAAGTTCATGTACAATGCCGACAAAGATAAAAGAAACGTCAACAATACCTCTGCACAAATTTACATATGAAATACATTCCAACTTGAAAAAACACAAAAAACAAATGTACACAAAAGCATACATATTGGTTGGGTTCAAAATTACCAATGCATTACATAACATAGAATATCATCTCCATCTGAAACCAGCAGCCCAGCCGCATTCTCAAAGCAGAAGTTCAACTCTACAATCATATGTTGGGGGCCCAGAAATAAACAACCCCAAAGAAAATGAAGCAGTTCAACCAAAACTGAGGCAGAAGTTTAGGTACATCTATTGGGGCAAAAAACATTCAACACACGAATACTGAAAAACAACGCAACACATTGAAATTCACAAAAGCCAAATCATTCTTCACACCAAATGCATTTATCCACAATATCATAAGTAATAGTGCTTCACATATACTAGATACACAAATCACTAAAAACATTCTTACACCCAAATCTTTACGGAATTGTTCCAATCATTATCAAACCTAAAAATCTGTACGAAATCAAATCTACAATGAAACTAATGCTTCGAATTCACGGGCCAAAGGACTGGATCTCTACAGGGAGCTCTGAACGCTCGACTTCATTCTTCTCACTAAAAACCAGAGTGTGCATGAACTCAGCCTTCCAGTCATCTGCAGCAGCCTGCAAACAAAAGAAAGGTGAAAACGATGGTTAAGAAACGCATATCTAAAACCACAGCAGGAGCGTCGTAGCAAAAACACACAAGAAAAATCAAAAGGATGATCTGACAAGAACAAAGACAGAACATACTTCCACATCACCAAAATCTTCAACAATCTCATCGCCGTCAAACGAAGAGCTGAACTTCACAGCAAAGAAGCCACAATATTTATTCTTCTGCTTCGAAACATCAATGAAAGTCGGCCTCTTTGCAATAGTCACCCAGTTAGGCTGCTTGCTCGCCTTGTATGCAGCCTTGCCGTACACCTCGAGCAATCCAACAAATCTCTTCATCTGCCAGAAATATCAAAATTAGATGAAGTCAAAAATAGTTAAGTTCAGGTACATAAAAAAGCGACACCTGCATAAGATCCACTAAAACAAAAATAGCAGAAGTTCAACTTCTAAATGACAGTCAGTTCAAGCAGTATTACCAAAACAGAGACAGCAACATATTTTGTAAACACAAGGCATAATAAACTTCATGTCAAACAAGAGAATGTGAAAGGATGTCCAGGCTAAGAAACACTCACGATATTTTGGCAGTCCCCATGGAAGCTCGATCGCGACGTTTCCATATTTTCATAAGAAAGTGAATCGAGGATGTCAATGCTCCCACGATATCGATTCACCACGTACACACTGTAGTGCGCCATTGTGCCAATTGGCTTGAATAGAATCATTAAAACCTGCAAGAATGAAAGGACTGGTGAACACAAACTATAAAGCATATGTACTGAAGAAACGGCATGAACAAAAACTTATTGACAAACTCAGCAAAAGGATGCACATGAAATTAAGAAAAAAGCAAGATTTGTGAAAAACTAACCAGCTTTGCGTTAAGGTCTTCTTCCTTGCGAACAAACATTGGGAGGAGTTTAGCCGAATTTTTTGCATCAAAATTTGGAACTTTTGAGGCGAAGAAATCATACTCCAGACAGTACTGTGCATTCACCAAAACACAATTAAAACACCTCACAGATGCCACTACAACAAAACTAAGGCAAAAAAGGAGATAGGGGTGCAAAGAACTAAAACCTGTATGAAGTAGGGACTAAGCACAACCCTGTCAAGATTAGAGAATATCTCAGAGGTCTCCGGGTTATCCTTCCACAAATTATGAGATAATCCATCCTTCCATCTGCTGCCCTTCACCGAAAAGCCTATAAAGGAAATTTCCTGTGAGGTCAATCACATTCCCAGGGATGCTAAACATGCAGTAGCTTGTCCTGCAGAATACAAAAGGATGGTAAAAAATATATTAGAAGTTCAGATACAACAACAAAACAAAAGTCAAAACACTATAAATCAAAAGGTAAGAGGAGACATAAAACAGAAGTTCATATACTAAAACAATGGCAGTTCAGACAATACAACAACAGAAGTTCAGACACTACAACTCCAAGGCATGGGAACGACAGATGAGGGTAACTCACCCAGAATACTTCTCCAGTCCGTCTTTACTCAGCACATACTGTTTCAACTTCTGGGCCTCGGATAGATGAGGGTAACTATATTTTTTCAGGGGAGGGACAGGAGAACGCCACTTCAAAGGCAATCTTGATGCTCGCTTGGAGATAGTTATGTTCCCAGACTCAACTGCCGGTTTCCTCCTGGTTATCACTGCATTCTTCCCACCTCTACCAGCAACAGTTCCAGCAGCATGTTTAACATTCTTCGGGTAAGCAATCTTCTCGAAATCATCATCGGACGAAATCACTTCTGCTTCGGCTGCTTCGGCTGCATCGGCCTTCCTGTAGCAAGGGGTTTTTGGAGTACCAAGAATACCACAAGCCTGCTCCCCCAAATTGGAAGGAATGAGGGTCCGAGGTCTATCATCTTCTATCGAAGTTGTACTCATCGGTTCCTCCCTAGGCTGGTATTCCTGTGACCCGAGGAATGAGTAGTGGTAATCGGTCAACTCCAACGGATCCACTGTCAAAGAAAAAAAAGAAGAGAAAACATCACCATTAAAATACAAACTGAAGTTCAGGAACATCACAATGTGCAGTCCAACTAATGAAGATGACATGGTTACTACTCAAGCTGACTTAAAAAAATTAGTTGCAGTAAAAAACTAAATTAAGTTCAGGCACAACCAGAGGAACAGTTCAAGATAAACCGATGAACTCGAAATCATTCAACTACAGCTAACAAAAACCATAGAAAGCCATCATCTCTCAAGTTCAATTAGAAAAAAAAGATATGAAGTTCAGGTAGAATAAAAGATGAAGTGCAGGTAAGCAGTCCAACTTCCAAAATACTTACATGTGTAGTAGCCAAACAGAGATTGGAAGTCTGTCTCAAACAGGTTAGAAGAAGCCATTGAGTACAACCATGTCTTCCTCATATCCCCGATATTCTCATGGGAATAATTTGCAAGAACCCCGTCATGATACGAATTAACATTTGTAAGCATGAAGAAACCGCAGTCGATACTGCCATCAAATGAAGTAAAAAGAATAGTGTTAGAACAGAAAAAGAAAGCCAACGAATTAAACACGTCGCAGCTTAAGTACAACTACAGTTAAACAAATGAGATAAAAGAGAAAAAGTGGAACTCATACTTGTTTTGCTCCTGGGGGACATCAATCCAATCCAGAGGGAAATTGTCGATGCTAACTGGACTGAAGGGTGTCTCCCTGTCGTTGCTGGCATCCTTCCAAAGCCTCTTGATGTTGTCGGTCACCTGCCGAAACAGGCGTACCACACATTCATCTTTTGGTCCATAGTAGGAATCGAGAAGCTGGAACCTTGAATTCTTCAGGTCAAGGAATACCGACACCCAATGAACGACACCACCCATGGAAGCAGGAACCTCAGGCGGGTCAAAAGTAGGGAAAACAACCTGAAGCATCATAAACACACGAATCATTAAAAATTGAGAATTAATATCAGAACGGTACGAAAGAAAAATAAAACAAATATTAACACAATGGACCGCACTGCAAAACTAATACAGAGGCAAAGAACAAGATATTGCATACCGAATCATGTGCATCCATGCTATCTGGACCACTCGCCATGAAGTACTTCCTCACACGCGAATCAAATTGACCTTTGAAAATCTTGTCCTAAAATAATGCAGGCAACACCAACATATGAAAAAATACAAAAACGAGACAAACAAGTTTAAACTAAAAAAATGGTAGGGGAAAAAACAGAAAAGAAATCACTGTATGGTTGACTTACACAAACCCAATACGGCAGGATGAGTTTGTCTGATCCCTGGTACTTCGCACGTAGACAGTAGAGTGCACACTCAGCCACATTAGACCGAAGCATTCCGCGAGGACCAAAAGATACTGCAACATCTTCAACAGAAGCTTCACACTCCTTGTTTTGGAACATAATCATTGATCTAAAACAAGCAAATAGAAAGTAAAAGAAGTTCAGCATCAGGAAACTCAGGAAGTTCATAACACATGTTAGCACAGAAGTTCAGCTATATCACAATAGGAGGTACAGTACAAAAGAGGCCAGAAGTTCAGCACCAGAGAAATAAAAAACAAGAAGTTCAGGTACATAGAGTTGGGAAGTTCAAGTAAGAAACCACAGGCAATTCACAGGGGGTACATGGATGATGTAAATATTGAGCAGCTGCACTCACCTCTTGGAACGATCATTCCTAAGCCTAGTTACACTGTAATAAAAGTCATCAACCTTCTTTCGGACGATGATAAGGTCGCTATCTGCTCACCAAAAAGAAAATAGCAATTAACAGAAACACTCAAAGCACATAAGCACATCTCAGCTGCTACATCAGAAAAGGATAAAACCACAACATAATAGACATCACAACACATGCATTACAAACATCCACCCACATAGAAAAACAGGTTCACTTAACATTCTTTACAACCCACACGGCAAACAACAAAACCATAAGTTCAACCTAGACCACACAGGCAGTTCACAGGGGATATCATGGACTAAAACCCAAACAACAAAGAGGGGAGGGGATAGGGAAAGAAGAGAGAAGCATGGTCCTCTCTTCATGGATCCTTGCCTAGACCAGCGGCAGCACTGGAATGATCAACCTCCTCTCCATAGCTATCGCTTTCGGTATCTTAATCGTCGTCTTTAGTAGATGTTGCAGCATCGTCGGCAAGGACACCAGCAGCAGCTGTAGGTTGACCTGTGCAGCATCAACATCAACTGATGGCTCTGCTGCAGCAGACTTCTCCGGGCTTGCAGCAGTACTACCACCAGTTTGTACAGCATCAACATCAACTGATGGCTCTGCCGCAGGATACTTCTCCGGGCTTGCAGCAGTACTACCACCAGTTTGTACAGCAGACTCAACATGATCTTTCTCCAAAATAATGTCTCCAGTTGTCTTGCCCTGCTCAGCACCAGAAACCTCAGCGCCAACGGACGACTGAGGTTCAGTCAGGACCACCCCGTCGGAGCAGCCGGTGCCTGAGACGGACATGTCTGCAGCCTTCTCTGGAGCAACACTAACATCATCATTCTGCTGCTCCAAAAAGAAACAAAAAGTCATTACAAAGGGCTGACTGAACCTCATACACAGGGGCAGCAAGTCCGTCTTAGGGGCAACAAGACAAATGGACAAGAAAAAATGGTACCTTATTTTCACTGCCATGAACCTCATCCACTAATACATCACTAGAGGGGCAAGGATCATGCACATGATCATCTTCATGCACAGGTAAAACATCCTCCCTAACCCCAGCACCATCATCAACAGCCTAGAAAAATAATCATGTACAAAACAGATTCCTAATCAGCAAAAAGTTCATGTTACATAATCAGAGAAGGTCAGGTATCACAACTGGCACATAATGGAAGTCCAAATACAGTAAACATAGTAGACCAGATATCAAACTACCATTAAGATGCAAAAGAAGGCAAAAAGGGAAAGTCATCAAAAGTCATAGAAGTTCAAGTGCAGAAGCACTTGAAGTTCATGTCCTATAAACAGAGAAGGTCACCCAGGAAAAATACTAGTACCAAAAAGAAAAAAGACTAGAAAATAATCATGTAGAAAACAAATACCTAATCATCAGAAGTTCACGTTACATAATCAAAGAAGTTCAGCTATCACAACTGACACATCATGGAAGTCCAAATACAGTAAACATAGCATATAACATACCAAACTACCATAAGATACAAAAAGGAACAAAAAGGGCCAGTCATCAAAGTCATAGAAGTTCAGGTGCAGAAGCACTTGAAGTTCAGGTCCTATAAACAGAGAAGGTCACCCTATAACTGCATAACAGTAATAACTCAAAGCTAACAATGAACACTAGTGCAAAAGAAATATCAAAAGCCAACATAAAACAAACCTCTTCGGTACGCTCCACATGGCCTCCTTCACGACCCAAATGAACGGGATCCTGCCTCTGAATCTCTCTCACAACAACACTCGCCTCATCGTCAAAAGGCTTGCATCGGGCATCCTGCATTTCCTTGAACAGCACAAAACTAGCCCGGAGGTGGGAAGTGCTCTCATGAAGCTCGGCAAGATATTTAGCTTCAATCGACAAAAGCTCCTTCGAAGACTCAGCATTAAAACCGTGGCTAGGAGGAAGAATACCATCCACGCGACTAAGGCGCTCAACCGTTGTCGGAACATGAGCCATCTCTCCACAAACAGTTTCCAGAAGTCCATCAATCCTAGAAAGGGAAATATTCACAGCATCGAACAAACTCTCAGAAGAAACGCCACCTGCAGCACTCACACGGGCAGAAGAACCTCTTGGATCTACAGGGGGGCACCAGTGTTAACATCCCGCGAGAATACAAATCTCGGAGAACTTCCACTACCTAGGCCAGCGGCACGAGGCATAGTAAGAACAGGGCGTTCGATGACCATAAAGAACACAACCTCAGCCTGTGTCTTCCACTGCATATATGAAAACAAAAATCAACACGTCGCACAACAAATGAAAGAACATGGAAGCAGAAATACAGAAGACAGTAGCAGAAGTTCAAGTTAGTACCATAAAAGCTGATACTGAAAAAAAGACAATGACAAGGAAAAAAAGGCAGAACAATCAGATACACAAACTACACCAAAAATTCCAATAATGCCTACACATGCAGTACATTTCAGAAGTTCAACTATGTCTACATGGGCAGTACAACAACGTATGACCAGAAGTTAACATGCTTTCAAAAATGTTAGAAATTTACATAGAAGAAGTTCAACCATGCATGTGCAACAACAAAGTTTAGCTTATTTCGTATGAATATATCCAGAAGTTCACATATGTACACAAAGGTAGTAATACCATATAAGCCAAGCAGTTCAGCAAATTTACCCTCATCTATATCAAACAGAAGGTCATCTATGTACATAGGAGAAGTTGAACCATGCACACAAAAGGCAGTACTAACTACACAGAAAAGAAGAAACACTCACAGGTAGTCTCCCAAACACCCAGTTGGCTGGGTCGTCATCACCTTTCCTGACCAAGTCAGCCGCAGCGAGCTCAAGAAGCTGGGCCTGATCCATGTAATTGATGCGAGGCGTCCTCAAGTCAACATTAGGCGTCTTGCCAATGGTAAGGCAGTCCAGGTACATAAGAAGCGGCGCGTTGGCACAGCCTGTGACAGCTTTTCCTCTGCTAGTACCTTGCTGATACCTAATAACAGCACTTTGAAGGTCATCAACAACCAACTGGCAGTAGTCCATATCTGCCATATCCTCAAACACAAGATTCTCAGCCATTGCTGCCTCCCTGGACACTCGTGTAGACGTTCCAGGGATAACCACCTTCATGAAAACAATCAGGTAAAACACCTGCAGAGCAAGATCATCCTTCGTCTCATCCTTCACAAGATCCGGGAGGATATTCCGCAGATCCTTTGTCTTGATGTCGTCACTCCTAGCGTACCTAAGCTTGCCCTTCAACCTCATAACAGCGTCATCAAACCCATCACTCGAAGGCCTTAGAGGGGTACGACTACCTTGAGAGAATCCAAACAGATGGTGAATAGCATCACTTGTAATACGCAGAACCTTGTTCGCCTCACCCATGTCCAGAACCATGGTTGCAGGGTCAATCCTCATGTAGATGTTGCCCATCAAAGGACGAGAAATGTTGGAATCAACCTTCAACTCAAACACACAACCAAAACCAGCCTTGATAACCCTCGTCTTGTGCCTAGGCTGTAGCATTTTCGCACACGTCTTCACCTCTCCTAGTGAGCAGCGAACCGTCTTGTTAAAACGTTTCGCCTCACCTCCTCCTTGCCCACCGTCTTCGGGCGCTTTGCATCCTCTCTTCCTCCTCTCAGGCCACTCCACAAGCTGATACTGGAAAAAATGAGATACACAATGTGACACACAAGCTACACCATAATTCCACTAGTGCCTACAAAATTACACGCTTAGTACATTTCAGAAGTCCACCTATGTCTAAATAGGCAGTACAACCATGTATGACCAGAAGTTAACATGCTTTCAAATTGTTTGGAAATTTACATAGCAGAAGTTCAACCATGTACAACAAGGCAGTAATGAAACATGTATCTCAGAAGTCCAACTATGTCTACATAGGCAGTACAACCATGTATGAACACTAGTTAACATGCTTTCAAGAATGTTGGAAATTTAAAAAGCAGAAGTTCAACCATATACACTAAGACAGTAATCAAACATGTATACCAACAAGTTAAGCTAATTTATTCATGTATATACCCAGAAGTTCAACTATGTACACAAAGGCAGTCATACCGTAAAAGCAAAAGCACGTCGGCTAATTTATTCGTCTATACAGAGATAGAGCAGAAGGTCAGCTATGTACGCCAAGGCAGTGCTAAAAACAATAAAACTACATCAATAGCGACAAATGCTCTAAAAAACAGTAAACATGAGACATTCATACCTGAGTAGCGGCAGCGTCGTCATCGACGTCGTCCTCATCATCAGCATTGAAGTCAGCATCATCCTTGTCTTCTGGATTAACACGAGAACGCTTCTTCGCACCCTTGTTGACCTTTGCAGGTGGAACCTTGCGCTTCACGCCGCATTTCTTCCCCTTAACAGATCCACCAGCACCAAGCGGAGAAGGTGTAGGCGCGGCAGTGGCAAGCACGCGAGGACTACAGTGTGGCGTACCACCAAGGCCTAACCCTTCATCTTCAACAACTTCTGCATGCCTTGAAACACGTGGGCTCTTCCAAGGAGTAACTGCACCAACTACTAGCTTCCTCACAGCAGTCTTCTTGATTTTCTTCTTAACAGGGACAACAGTGCCAGTACTACCACATGGCACGTCTTCATCAACAGTGAGCTCAGCCACACGAACAGATCCAGGAACATCAAAACCTTTATCAAGGCGGGCCGCCCTCTTCTTGTCAAAATCTTCTTGCTTCTTCCTCTTACGTTAGTCCTCCAGGAGAAGCTGAATAGGCACATCCTCGGGTTGCGTGACAGGTTCAGTGCCATCAACAGACTGCGACTGCGTCTCTGACATCTGAAGAGAGCACAAAGGATCCTGAACGGGATCACAACCTTTGACTGACGGAGCCTCCTCCTCAGCAGCAGCAGGGGTTTCTGATAAACCCAAATCAGATAAAACATTGTTGATGGTGTTCAAAGCTTCCTCCTCTGTTGACACATCTGCAAAAGAACACAAAAAATCAAAGCAAAAAAAAGTCAGGAACAAAAACAAAAACAAACAACATGAACAAACTAAAGAAACATGGCTCAAAACTTTAAAATGAAAAGAAAAGGCGTTTCACATACTAGGTGAAGCAAGAGCCGCAGAAGCAAGATCCTCAAGGCTAGAAAAATTCTCAAGGCTCGAAGCAACCTCGGCAATCACAGTCAAAGGGATAATGGGTGATTTAGCCGCATCAGATATTGGAGCATTAGTATTAACCTCTGAAGCTCCATCTTGATCGCAGGCATTTTTTCCAGAACTATTCAACTCATCACCAACTACAAAAAATGCAAGTAAAAAGGCAGCTGAGTTCTAATCCGCAATCCTACACCAAAAGGACTTCTACTTTTAGAACAATGTCCAATACCCAGAAGTTCAACAATACCTAACAAAGCAGTAAACACAAAAAACTAACAAAAAATATACAAACTAAACATAAAAACAATCTACACCAGAGGTGCTACTACATACATCATGAATGTCCAGAAGTTCAATGATACATAACAAAGCAGTAAAACAAAATGTGCATAACAGAAGATCAACCAAATTAAACTACGTGACCCAAGCAAATGGCACATAAAAAAGACGTAGCATGACCACGAATAGTATATCACAGGCAAACTAAATATCAATGCCATGAAGATGATAACAACAAAACAAAAAAACAAAGATATACATTTTAAACATGAAATGGCACACACATAAACTATGTGTAACAATGCATACACGCAAAACTTGTTAGAAGTTCACACTACTAAGACTGGCAGTCCAACATAAATACCAAATGAAGATATGGGCAGACACATATAACAAAACTACTATTTTAAAAAAAGATACAACTACATTAAGATACCCGGAGATGATTTTGAAGCCATGGCAACACAACCGCCTCGATGAATGCCCAAACACTAGAACAACCTGTAAACACAGAAGATGAATTCCATATAGTTAGCAATTACAAAAACATACAACAAAATGCAAAAAAGGAAACTGAATCAAACACTAGAACCAACTACAAACAACTAGAACCAACTACAAACAACTAGAACCAACAAGTATGAAATAGATGACAGTAGCACATATAGGCAAGCACAACAAAAAACTTATCCACAAACTAACTACAATGTCCCAAACATAACCTAGACCTCCAAATCCACAACACTAATGCCATTAGATACAACAGATCTAGCATTAACAATCACACCACAACCTCTCTGACATGCACCTGACTGCTAAAATCAACAAAGGGGAAATGAAAATCCACACACAAGCATATCACAAACAAATCTAGCCGCGGGGGAATGCATTCCAACCAACACACGCCCAAGAACCCTACCTAATGTCCCACCAAACCATCAGAAAAAAGGGGGTAGGAGGCGGACGCGAGAGCAAACAGAGCAAACAGGGCAGGCCTCCACAGATCCGGCGAAAGTGAATACAAGCATTAGGGGGAAGGGGCGGGGCGCAACGTTTGTACCTCTCCAAGCACGAATCCTCGGCGGTTCTTCACTCCCCACAATGCCATGCGCAAGCAGTTGCCGCCCTCGCTTCAGAGCAGAGGAGAGCGGGCTGGGCGAGGGAGAGCGCGGGCCGGGGGAGTAATAGGAGCGGGGGAGTGTGCCGGTTACTCCACTCGCGAGCGCACGGGACAGGGGCGGAGGGATCGTGGGGAGTAGCAGTTGAAGGAGGCAGTGGAGCGTCGGAGAGGGAAGAGAGAGCGAGCGACAGAGGGAGAGGAAATTTCTGACAGGTGGTGGCGAGGCAGATGGTGCGTTAATGCGTATTTGTCCTGTGACTTGCAGCTACACCAAATTTATAGTTTTACCCCCCCCCCCAACAGCTAAAATAGTAAATACATGAGTAGATAAAATAAATGCACCATTTGAATGCATCTATTATGATGAGATAAGATCACAAAAACAACAAAGCTGATATCCTCAAAACCAAAAAATAGATGGCAAAATACACTACTAAAAAACAAGAGAAAAGAAGTTCAACAAATAAAGAACGGAAGTTCAAGTACTCTAATAAAAGAAGTAAAGCAATAAGAATAAATAAACAACAAAGAAACAAAAAGAAGAAGTTCAAATACAAAAACAGATGAAGTTCATATGTAATCCTAAAAACCCTAAGATAGATATTGGGGTCACGGATGTGACGGACTCGCCTCCGCATGCGACGACGCGGCACGCCGCGTCGTCGCCTGCTTCGGCTCGTTCCTGTCTCGGCCTCGCAGGGGGAGGGGAGGGGGGGTCCCGACCCCCCCTCCCCCTGCCAGGCCTCGCGCTACCGCATTGCTGTGCGCTAGGATTTGACAGGACGCAATGCGGTTATTATGTTTCCACCCCCCACCGCACGCACCCTAAACCCTAAAAACCCTAAGATAGATAGTGGGGTCACGAATGTGACGTACTCGCCTCCGCATGCGACGACGCGGCATGCCGCGTCGTCACCTGCTCCGGCT
>NC_041383.1:25927449-25952675 GCF_002162155.2 Triticum dicoccoides
AGGATTTGACAGGACGCAATGCGGTTATTCTGTTTCCACCCCCACCGCGCGCACCCTAAACCCTAAAAACCCTAAGATAGATAGTGGGGTCACGGATGTGACGGACTCGCCTCCGCATGCGATGACGCGGCACGCCGCGTCGTCGCCTGCTCCGGCTCGTTCCTGTCTCGGCCTCGCGCTACCGCATTTGTCAATAGGCCCAATGCCTATTTCAATGTCTACAATTATTTAAATCTTAAAATAACAAAACATAATTATATTTTAAAAGAAATTAAAATAGAAAAGATAGAGAAGTTCGGGTTTTGGTGAAAACCTCAAAATTAACATTATAAAAACGATTAGCATACAGAAGTTCAGGCTAGTTATTCACTGAAGGCCACCAACTACTATTAGTACGAAAACATACTAGAAAAAATAAGAAAATATACGCATATCCATACGAAAATTACACGGTTGCTCATGGGACTATCAAAAAAAATCCAAAGCAATGCAAAAGTACGAAAAATAACATAAAAACAGAAAGAAATACAGAGGGGCTTGCTCCATTACATTGCAAAAGAAGGAAAAAACAGAAGTTCGGGTATGAACAGTACAGAAGTCCATCTTGTACAATGACCCTTAGATGATCTGCAAAAAAGGTGCAGCAGACTTGGACTAATCCCATGATTGCCCGCAAGACAAACTCTAAAAATAACATCTCAAGAACTAAAATTATCTAAAAAAGAAAAATATATATAGCACGATGCACCTTCGCCTTGCGAAACATGGAATGCAATGTGGAAAACCGGAAGTTCAACCATCAATTAGAAAGAAGTCCAGCTCCACGCTTACACACTAGCTACAACAAAAAATTGCAGAAGAAATCTAGTAACGGATTCTGATACAAAGGACTTGCTGCATTATATTGCAGCGAAAGAAAAGAAGAAGTTCAGGTATGAAAACGCAGAAGTCCAGCACAGAAACCCGGACAAAACCAACACGATCCACCTGATCCTCCCCCGATCCCGATGCGAGCCGGCCCAGCCCCAACAGAATCTAACGAAGGAAAAGAAGAAGTTCAGGTATGAAAATGCAGAAGTCCAGCTTGTACAACGACCATTATAAGATCTAGAAATAATGAACAAACAAATTCGTCCGAAGCATAAAATCATCTTCCCAAGATTGCAACACGTCCGCACACCCCTTGGAAATGATCTGGAAACTACCTTTCAAAAACTGGAATGACCAGAGGGAAAATTTCAAACCCGCTAAAATAACATCAGAAAACCCGCGGGAGTGCAAACATCAAATTGCTAGAAATCAAACCGTAAGGACCCTCCCGATTAAAAATTACGGATTAGTAAGCCTCGAATTTCACTAAAGTACGCAAATCAGAAAGCAAACTATAAAGAAAAACTAGAAATCAACAGAAACGCGGGTTGCATCTTGGGCGGATGAAGAACACGGGCGATTTCAATTTTTTTGAAATAACAAAGAATTTGTTCTCCAAACTCGTACCAAAACCTAATCCGCACCGTTCCAGAACATCGACAACATCCAAAACATGCATTAAACTTGTAACAGACAGAAGTTCATCACGACCCCGAGAGCAAATCCGCCAATGTGCTAGAATCCGAATCAAAACAAGCATTTAGACTCTAAAAAACGTGTCCACATTACACTTACACCTCAAACACCACGAATGATCAGAAAAACTCGCAGGGGAAGCCACGGTTGCGAAGATAGCCTGAAGGTCAGGTTAGTACAGAGAGAAGTTCAGGCGCGTTACTTGGGAAGGTCAGGTTGTGATCAGAATATTATTCTGATCCCGTGATCAGAATAGTGTTTATGTGTGTGTGTGTGTATATATATATATATGAGTTTTTTATGTCCTCTACAACATTCACTTATTGCTAATTCTTCAAGTTGACTTTTTCATCTAAGTGAATGTGATCGGACCTGTTCCCCCTCTATGCTAAACTCAACCCAGTCTGTTCACAAATTCTTCATGTGCGTTCTATTTGAAACCCATTCAAAATCTTCACTGTGTCCTTGACAGCCGAAGAATCTGCGAACGAACCGTAAAAATTTCATATCTATTTTTTTGGTTTTTGCCGATCAAATAGTTCCGCATCCCACGATAAGATTAAAAATTTCACCCACGATCTCCACTTCTCAGTATTGGGTGACACATGTCACTTGGATGGCAAGGGTCAGGGGCACGTTCGTCAAATTTCTTCGGACGATCGGTTTTTCACCTCGGCTATAAATACCCCTCGCCCTTCTCAGACCACATTTACTCCGCTCGATCTCACTCCCTCTCTCGACCTCTCTGACCTAGCGCCGCCGCTACTCTCCATCGTCGCCGGTGAGGAAGAGCTTTACTGCCTCGACCTCGTCGCTGTTGTACTCGCGCTGACCGCGGAAATCTTCACCTCCACCACCGATGTAGCTGTCTCTCACCGTCGCTGTAGCTGTCTCTCACCGCCAAGTTAGGGCGTGAGAGATCTGGACTGACGAACTTCTCCACTTCCACTCCCAGTTCGTCGTGCTCTTCGTCAAGGGTAAAAAAAATATGTTTTTACTGCCCTTGTTGATTCGGATGATTTACAAAATCTTCAAAAGGTGTTTATTACCTCAACTTCCATACTCTTAAACACCAAGTTGCATCTGTTCTTGATTTGTTTCTCTAAGATGTGATTTTCTTCATGATTCCTCAATTGTGTGGACTTTCAATCTATACAACACTGAAATCTAAGACAAGAACACTTAGTGAAATTCCTCAAGACACCACTGGTCAAATTCCTCAAACTTGATTCTTTTTACAGAACAAATTCTGAGAACGCATATGACCTCTCCAAATTCTTCGCACCTATACTCTGTTCACATGTACAGATGTCCGCTGATGAATCAGTAGGTTCTCATCAGCTTAACTCATTTGCAGCATTCCTCGAAGAAAAATTGCATACCTCCTCAGAAACATCAATTGTTCAAAATCGTCAAGTTCTGAAAATGGCAGATGGAAAGCATCCTCAAAAAGGAGGAAAGAGGCCTAAAACAAACATTGCCTTTGAAATCCCTGATGAAATCTATGATGAATATTGTACTCCCGATGAAGCCACTCATAGCAAGGAGAACAAAAATCAACGCAAAGTGCGCATTCGGCGGATTGAAAGAAGATGGGAAAGGGAATGGAGGGAATATTGTTATGTCACTCTTAAGTACATGAAGAAATTCGCGGTAAACCCTCCATGCCCAAGACCTCCATTGGCTCCAGACCAAGAAACAAATCCCTCTAGCATCAGAAGAGGTGAGGAATTTCCCAAGGAATGGGCCAAGTGCCAAGCCAAGTTGGCTAAAATGGCCAAGGAAGCAGTGAAGAAATTCAACAAAAACACTGCTGCTACTGCTGCTGTTGCCAAGGCCTCTGCTAGCAAGCCCAAGAAGGCCATGCCCAAGAAACCAGTTGTAAAGCCGAGTTCCTCAGCTGCAATGCCCTCACGGGCAAGCACTTCAAAGCCCTGACGGCTAATTCCTCAAGCAACTTCTTCAAGTGCAGCTCCAGCTCCCTTAGTTGCAAAATCCTCAGCTGCACCTACAAAGTCCTCAGCACATGTGCATCTTGCCACGTGCCAACGTACAACTGGAATCTCAATTGCTTCAGGAGCCTCTATCAGTTCCTCAGCTCCACCTCAGTCCTCAACAGGTCCAACCTTGCTGAAGAAAAAGGCTACTGCTGGACGCGGCATAAGGCCAAGTCCTCACAAGAAGCAGGTTGCCTTTCAAGTTCCGTCAAGTGAGGATGAGGCTGATAATGAAGAACACGCTGAGATCATCAAAGAACGACAACAAAGGGCCGGTAGAGCCAAAGGCAGTGTTGTGCCTCTCTTACTGGATCCAAAGAAGATCCTGGATTTCATCGATCTATGGCACAAGGACCCCAACATTCCTCTGCCTGAATTGAATCTCTCTCCTTGTGAAAGTCATATGTTAACTGCCTTCACCGGTGAAGAAAAATAGAAATTTGAGAAGGCCATGCAAGTGAAGAAAGCTCAGTACAAGAAGGAGCGTTTTCTGAAGAAGAATGCTGTAGACATGTCTCCTGAAGAACTTGTGACTCTGCAAACTGAGATCAAAGCTCTTAGTGATGAATTTGACATATCGTGCAGATTGGCTAGGCGCCAAAGTCAGATTCGTCAGAATGGCGAAGGGTTTCAATAGAAATGTTGAAGCTGCATCGCAACAAGAAACTCCTCAGGCTGAAGCATCTGCTTAGCCTACTGAAGAAAATGCTAGCACAACTGATGAAAATCAGACTGTTGAAGAACCTGAGAGTACCAGGGCTGCTGAAGAAATTCTAGCTCGTGATGAAACTGCCAGGGCAACCACCAATGTTGCACCTGAAGAAAAACCTAGGCCAGCTGAAGAATATGTTGTTGTGCTTGAAGAATCTGAACCTGCCAGGGGAACTGCATCAGTTGTGCCTGAAGAAATTGAACAAATTTCATCTGCTCCTCCTGCAAAGTCATCTCAGATGAAAATCATCAACCTTCCTTCTGCATCAGAAGCGAGGAAGACCAAGGCTGCGGAGAGGGCAGCAGTGAAGAAAAGGAAAGCTTCTGCAACTTCAGAGTCTTCAGCTCCCAAGAAAGTGAAGACTTTGACAAGTTCATACACAAACCCCATTGATATTGTTCCTCTCTCAGGCATGCCATCAAAGGAGATTGTTCCCTTTGGTGAGGAATATATCATACCTGATGACAGTGATGAAGAAAATCCCTCTGCTGCTACGTCAGAGCAGTTGGATGAAGAAATTGAAGTGGATAATATCCCTTCACCTCTGTTGGTATCATTGCCTATGCCTTAGTTCACAGCTGAAGAGGCAGGCATTGAAGAAATTGATGTTGAAGATGAGGATGTGGACATCGGGTCTAAACTCCTATTCTCAATGATGATTATTGGGAAAGACATCATCCCAATTCACCATTGACCACTCCTCTGCAACAAATTCCTCAGTTCCCTGTGCAGACCAAAGAAATTCATACGGGCTCTGAAGGACGTTAAGCTTCTCATCATTCTATTCCTGAAGAAGCTCCAGCTACTAATGCTGAAGAAATGGAGGTCAAGACAGCTGCTGATGAATCTGCCGCTGAAATTCCTCAGTCTATGGCTCCTGAAGTTGTGCAACAAGAGGCTGTGAAGATTTCAGCTATTAATCTTCAGCCCAAGCCATAGAATCCTCATTCCAAGAAGTAGAAATTCAAAACTGATGATTTCTTTTCTGAGCATCATTTCTTCACGGATTAAAATCCATATGACTCTGCAAGACTTCGATGCAAGCGCTTCTGGACAACAAGTCAGATGAACTTTTACTCTACAATCCAATTTGACAAGGACAAGGTTTTTGAGCATCAGCAAATTCCTCACGTGGATATGGAATCACTTGCTTGCTTTCAACCTGTCCTTAGTGTTCTTCATGACGCTGGACTCCTGAACTTTTGCACTGACATCTGTGATTGGAATGAAGAACTTATTATTCAATTCTACGCAACACTGCACCTCACTGGAAATGTGTAAGATGTGAATTCATGGGTGATTGACTGGATGAGTGAAAACACCCATTAAAAAGCTCTGGCCTCTGAATTACTTCACGTCGTCCCAGTCAGTCCTCCCATTGAAGGTGCACTGCTTCTCTATGAGGAACCTGAACTTTCAAAGTCTTCAAGAAAACCAAAGTCTTCAGCTGAAGATATACATTTTTAGGGGTTGACTTTCATCGTAAGTATCAAACTCCTCATCGACTTATAGAGCCTGTGTACACTCACAAACACATTAGTCCCTTAACCTATAAGTCTTCAATACACCAAAATCACTAAGAGGCACTAGATGCACTTACAGAACTTGAGATGGTTGATGAGTTCAAAAAGAGTTCAAGGATTTGAAAGCTTGCGAACTGAAAAAAGTTCATGAGTTCAAGTAAAAAACAACAGTATTTGAAAAAAAAATCATGGCTTTGAAAAAAGTTCCTGATTTTGAAAAAATACACACATTTGAATAAAAGTTTGGTAAAAATAAAAGGCAAAATAAAAAACAGGAAAAGGAAGAAGAGAAAAGGAAAAAATTAATAGTAAAAAAACCTGGTCAGAAGCTTCTAGAAGCTTACCAAAACTGTCTAGAAGCTTGCGCGGGTTTGTGGAAATGCGTGTAATTGGCGTGGAGGACGTCATGTAGGATTTAGAACAAATGTCAACCTACGGGTTGAATAGGAATTGCCCATACGATGGTGGTTCTAGAGAGACGCCCTTTTGGTTCTTTCGGCTTCACTATTCTGGTCTCATATTTGCTAGCCAAATAGTTAAGAGGCGGAGAGTGACACCGCTCGCCCCGGTTGCTGTTTTGTTGGTATCTTGCCATAGCCCATAGGAAGGGGAGCTATTATTCGGTGCCTTAAGTGCCCGAACAAGTTCCTGGCGCTCACGCATCCGCGCTCATGGGCGGGCCAAAGAAGAAGGCAAGTGCTCGACTAGGTTCGTAGATCGCTCGATCGCGTTTGACAGATCACAGTTCACAAGTTGACTGGTCAACCCTTGACTTTTGAAAAATATATGAAAATGATTAAATATTTGAAATAACTTGTGAATTCAAAAATGTTCATGGATTTTGAGAAAAAGGTCAAAACCTCGAAAAATTACGAATTTGAAAAAAAGTTCACAAACTTTAAAAAGTTTGTGAATTTGAAAATGGTTCAGTGAATTTGAAAACAATTCATGAAATCTAAAAAGAAATTTCATCATATTTTTTAAATTTCATTGATTTTGAAAAAAAATCATCAATTTTTTAAAAATTTATCAAATTTAAAAAAGTCATCAAATTAGAATTTTGTTTTATTAAATTTGGAAAAGAGCTCATTATATTTAAATAAAATTCATCAAATTTATACAAAAGTTCACCGATTTGATTAAAAGTTCATTAGTTTTGTTAAAAAAATGAAAAATTCTTGCATTTTGTTAAAAAAAGAAAAATAATTTTAAAATACAAAAAATAAAAATAAAAACAGAAAAAGATAAAGAAAAGAGGATAAAGGATATAAGCAGTCACAACAAGTTAGTCCGATTTGAATCGCCTCACGAGCGATTTTTTTTGCAGGGGAGCAGAAATAAGAAAAATGGGGAAATGGGCTAGCCCGGCGCGGTGGGGAAGGGGGTTTGCGCCAGTTTGTGAGAAGCGAAGTGAGCGCCGTATAGGAAATTCCATAGGTTGTTCAAACAAAAAAGGAAGTGTCCATTGGGAGATCGCAGAGGCGGCGAAGCAGGTCGGCCGTGAATGAAATCGCTGATTTCATTGGAGGATGCTGTGGCGTCAACAAAGTCTTGTAGGTGCTGGCCATGTCTGAGGCTGTCGAGGGCGGCCGTGCAGGACGATGTGAGCGGCCGTTTCCAAGGCTGGGCATATATGTCACAAACAGCATCTCCGGTTAAGCACTTTCAGGGCCATGTTGCGCTTTGCCTTCAGTTCTCCTCTGTAAATCTGCCACGTGCTCTTTATATCGAAGAAAAAGCAGCAAAAGTTGCTGTTGGACGGCCCGTCGGGTGAGTCTGAATGTGCAGATTGCAGATGGAGTTGCCTAGTGTCAGCGACCTTCTGCCGACGGCTCGGCTGGTCACTGGGCAACCAATTGCGTTTGGGCTTGGGCCTTGGCTCGGATATGAGAGATTTCGGCCTCCTTCCTCCTCTAGTCCTCTCAATTCTCCATTGACAAGCTTAGACTCCCTCTGTAATCCTGAGTTGTAACCCGAACCTTGTTCCAATTGAGTGAATTAGAAGCCGGATGCTCACAAGTATCATCCTGGAAGTGTCAGCGCACCGTGCACCACCTGCCACGGGCCGAAAAGAAACAGATAGCATCGAGAACGTACTTGAACCACAGGCAATTAACCTGTAAGGAATTGGTAAGGATACAAGCCGGCCGCCACATCATGGCTTTGTCGTTATATTAAGATAAGAATACACATTCCTAATCCTCCGTTAACCACTAGCGTTTGGCGTGTTCTTCCTTGTTTCGCCGACGGCTTGAATACTGCTGCCGGCCGGCCACTTGATGCGTACTGCCATAAGGTAAGTTAACGTGGATGTAGCATCTTCTAGGGTGACGCCGGCGGGAAACGCTTATTTAGAAGCAACTTGTGGTGCCGCCCTGTCTATCTATTGGTTATTGCAGTGTGGTTCAAATGGCACGATCAATTCATACCACCAAGGCACCAACCCACTTATTGGAGGTGAGGTGCTCCAACAAAGTCCAACGATGATGCCCTCGAGCTTCGTTCTCTTGTGCAGCCCATGTGATTATCTATCCTCTCCCGATAATGTAAACAAAGATTTCCAAGAATAGGACGTCCACCGAGACTGTTTAAAATACGGAATGACGAACGCTAGAAGATAAAGCCAGACTCGTGATGTGCATTTTTTCTTTTTTGAATCGACTCGTGATGTGCTACCTCACCTCATTTTGTCGACCCCCCTTGGAGAAGGGATGTAAAGGACGCACCGTTTAAGCCCGTTTCAGCCCACTAATCAGTCTAACAGTTCAGGAAAAAATATCCCGGGAAAAATGGAATGTAGAGCTAACTAAAGGAGAGATCATAATATGAGCACATCACATCACTGTTCAGGAAATGCAAACTGAGCTACCATGTAAAAGAGATATGCAAAATTCAAGTATCTCTCCTTTTCAGATTGTGTGTGAAGCTTGTTTGTAATCACATCACATCACAGTTCATTAGTTGCAAACTGAGCCTAAAGATTCCAAGCATGTTATGTAAGGATAGATAGTGAACCATGGGTAGAAACGGCAACAACAAGATACGGCATACGATACCGATAATCAAATAGTGCTAGTACATGATTCAAATTTACATAACCCGGTTGACGATTTCCGTACCCTTTCGTAGCAGGCGGCAGCAGTGAACTTACATTGAGGTAGAAGTGTAGCGAGGTTCATGATTCACCAGAGCTTTACACAACATACAAGGACGAGAGGAAAGCCGTATCAAATCATGTTTTGCTGGTGGAAGTCTCCTGGCCGGGTTGAATGAGCACATGCCCTTAATAAACCCAAAGACCTGCCACGTGCTCTTTATCAAAAAAACACAACAAAAGTTGTTGGCCATCGGGTGAGTCTGAATGTGCAATTGGAGTTGCCAAGTATACTCTCAGCGACATTATGCCTACGGCCCGGCTGGTCATTGGGCAGCCAATGGGGTTTGCGCCTGCTACAAGGCAGATGCACTACAGAGCAATACAAAGTGGAGAGGCTACAAGTGCAGGGGCCTGGATCAGAACGGGAGGCTTGGGCCTTGGCTCGGATATGAGAGGTTTCGGCCTCCTTCCTCCTCTAGTCCTCTCAATTCTCTGTTGACAAACTTACGCTCCCTCTGTTAGTCAGAGTTTGTCGGATTTCGGGTTCCGCTAACCCTTGATAGATTCGAACTCTGGGGTGCGTGCGGAGATCTCAATCTACCCAGCCTGCCTACTCGCGGTCTTTCTAAGCCTAGCGCGTCGAGCTCAAAGGGACAGAGAGACACATCAATTTATCCTGGTTCGGGCCACCTTGCGGTGTAATACCCTACTCCAGCGTTTTGATAGATTGCGTCGAAGGGCTGGGGATGAACTAGTACAGTGGATGAACTGGCCTCAGGAGGTGAGGTGTTCTTCAGCTCGAGAGAGCTGGTGAGGTGGAATGGCTTTGCTCTATTCGCCCCCCCCCCTCTTTGGTGGTGGCTAAGTCCTATTTATAGTGCCTTAATCCTCTTCCCAAATGTTGGCGGGAAGGGATCCCACAACAGCCAGATTTGAAGGGGGACAAGTAGTATATCCTATCCTGACTAAAGTGGTCTTCGCCTGCGAAAAGCCTCTAGTCGTGACGCTGCGGTGGGCTCGGTGATGACCTCCGTCCTGCCATCCCGGTGGTCTTGATCTTGTTGCACCAGAATGGAAACCTTTGGCTGATTCCTCGGGACTCCACGCCTGCCGCTTGCCTCCTTTTGCACCAAAGAGGAAACTGGCGCTCTGCGCCCACTGGCGCCCGCCTGGCCTTGGTTGTCATGGCTCACGTCAGCTGAGCCTCGAGAGGTGCACCTTGGATAGAACTCTCCGCCCCTCGGGAGCCAGCCTAAGGAGGCCGATCCCCTCGGGGGGCTTGGCGTCGTCTGCCTCGTGAGGCTTGGCCCCTCGCGAGGGTCTTGAGTAGTTTTTTTAAAGGGTTGGACAGTAGGAAAGGCTCCTACTGCTTTAATATATTACCAAGAGTGCAAAAAGCATGTGTACAGTGTTACATTACATATGGACAAAGCCCAGCAAGCACCCCCACGCAGAGGGGGGGGGAAGCATCACTGGTGATCTAGGCGAAGGGAGTCAAGTACAGTGGCAACTAACTGTTTTCTATGGTCAGGGACCCTATGACTAATATTAGCAAAGTCCTTTCTGAACCTAGCCTTCCAGGATGACAACGAGGGGGTTACTTGGCGAAAGTAGTTATTGTTCCGCTCCTTCCAAAGGCTCCAAGCTGCCACCAAAAAAATATCCATGATCATGGGGCGGTTGTGCAAAGTTTTGAGGTGCATCATCATTTCCAATCTATTGCCGTTCATGGGCCATGAGATATTGAGCTGGTCCCAACACGCCCAATGAAAGTGCATATGTAGAAGAGGTGTTCCACTGTTTCTTCAACGTGCTGCCCACAGAGTAAACAGTCGAGGTTGTCCCCAATGTTATAATGCCTCCTTTTCAGCATGTTCCTTGTGTTGAGACGATCGGACAAAAGGAACCAACCAAAGACCTTAAGTTTGGGAACACACCTGGCCTTCCATAGCCACTTAAAAGCTTCATGTGCAGATACATCTCTGAAGAAAAAGGCGTAGTACGCCGTTGTCTTGAACTCAGCTGCCCCCCAGACGCAGGTCCAGGTGTCATTGGTGTCACGCACCCCAAGGTGTCTCACGTGTTGCTGCAGGGCCTTCAACTCATCATGTGCCTGGAGTGAGAGAGGCAAGTGAAATCCTTGCTCCAGACTAGAAATGGTGAGAAACTATTTGAACGAAGCGTCCTCCGTGGTGGTGAAGGAGAATGCACGGGGGTAAGTATCAGCAGCAATGCCATTATACCAGTCATCCTTCCAAAAAAGAACTGAGTCACCCGATCCAAGAGTCACCTTCGAGACCCCCCTGTATACTGGCATTAGTTTGATGAGTTCCCGCCACCAGAAAGAACCACAAGGGGCTGCAGCATGCGGGACAACGATGGAATAGTAGGAGTCCCACAGGAGGTTTACCCAAGGCGTATCAGTTTTATTGTAAAATTTGTGGAGCAGCTTGAGGAGCATTGCGTCGTTTTGAACCTTAAGATTAAGAACACCGAGGCCACCACTCTGTTTTGGTCTGCAGACCATGTCCCGGGCTGCAAGGGAATTGCACTTGTCTCCATCATCCGTTTTCCTGATCCACAGCGCATGGCGCCGTATTTTATCCAGTTGCTCAATGATTTTTGGCGGAAGACGTAGGGTACCCATTGGGTAAATAGCTAGAGAAGTGACTAGGGAGTTCATCAGAGCTAATTTACCGGCGTACGACATCAGCGACATGACCGCAGTGATCCTGCCTTCTGCTTTGCAAATCCACAGAGTGAGATCAACAACTGTGGGTTTAGTGGTGCCAAGTGGTAGCCCGAGGTACGTGAAAGGCATTTGAGCGCAAGAACAGCCGAAGATGGCTGCAATATCTTGGAGTGTATCATCTCGGGTGTTAATCGGCACCAAGGTGGACTTATTGAAGTTAATGTGTAGGCCAACAGAATCTGCATAATCCTCAAGAATCCTTTTCATTCGGGTTGCTTGTGTCCGACAAGCTGGCATGACAATAATTGTGTCGTCCGCGTATTGAATAACTGGGAAGCTTTTATCACGATGGGGAGGTATCGGGAGTTGAAGCTGGTTGTCGTTGAGAGCCTCGTTTATAGCTGATTGAAGAAAATCTGCAGCAAGGACAAAGATTAGCGGTGACAATGGGTCCCCTTGCCGCACGCCGCATTTGCACCAAAAGTTTTTGCCAAGGACCCCGTTGAGGAGGACCGAAGATTTTCCAGAGGTGGATAAACATTCGAACCAGTTAATCCATTTCTCGTTAAAACCCATGCTCCGGATGATCGTGATGATGGCCGAATGTTGAACTGTGTCGAAGGCCTTAGCAAAATCGAGCTTAAGGAGGACGATCGGTCGCTTAGAGGCCTGGCATTGATGTATGTATTCGAACGCCCTAGCCAAGCAATCATTGATAGAGCGCCCTCGAAGAAAACCGTACTGGTTGCGATGGACAATCTTAAGGATAACCCGTCGTAAGCGGTTAGCCAGAAGCTTGGTGATCAATTTGAGGCAACACTTAAGCAATGTAATTGGCCTAAAATCATTGACTGCCTCAGGAGCTCGTTTCTTGGGAATCAGGGTGATGTAGCCATAATTAAGGCTCTCCATATTGAGGTTGCCTTTATGAAAGTCGTCAAGCAGTCGGTAGAAGTCACTTTTAATAATTGGCCAACAAGCTTTCATGAATGCTCCGTTGAACCCATCTGGGCCAGGTGCTCGATCAGGTGGCATCTCATTAATCACATCATCAATCTCTCTTGGTTTGAAGGGTACAGTAAGAGAATCAAAGTCTACCTGTGATCGCAGCATCTGTGAGATGTTAAATTTCATCCGCGGTGGTTTGGAAGCACCCAGACGCTCTTTGAAGGCTTGAAAAAGGATTGACTCCTTCCCCAAATGGTCCTCAACCTCAGCACCGTCACAAGCACTACTAGGAAAAGGGCTATAGATGGAATTGACACTAATGGCGCACCAGACATGCGGTGCGCCATTAGTATATACTAATGGTGCACCACCCTCTGATGCGCCATTAGTGTTGAAACTACTAATGGCGCACCCTGCCCACGGTGCGCCATTAGTACCAATTTTTTTTTTGAACTAGTGTGCCTGTCCAAACATACTAATGTCGCATCCTCTGGTGGTGCGCCTTTACTAGTTGTAACTAGTAATGGCGCACCAGCCAGAAGGTGCGCCACTAATGTTATTTTTTTATTATTGTTTTTATTCCTTTTTCTGCAAAAGTACTAATGGCGCACCACCAGGGGGTGCGCCATTAGTAACCTGGATTACTAATGGCGCATTTGTTGCTGGTGCGCGATTAGTAAGTGGGCAGCAACAAGATATTTTGGACAGCCTCTCCTCCCACACTCACTTTCTCCCCACTTCATTCTCTCCACCGCCTCCTCCTTGTCTCGGGTGCCTCCTCTTTTTCACCTCATTTCCACCATAGATTCATTCAAATTAAGTGGTTAAGTTACCTTGTTTTGCTAGGTAAGTAAGTGGGGAAGCTATATTTATGTTGTTCTCCCTACAACAATGTGCACATGCACTTTTTATGCCCTAGCTAGATCTATGTATGTTCGTGGTGTTGCATATGTTTGTGGTGTTGCATATGTGTTTGTGTTTGGAGGTGTACCGGTATTTGAAATGCGATAGTTGCCAATATTTTGCCGGAATGTTGATTCATTTCCGTTTCGGCGAGAATTTTGGCATTAAGCATTCTTTTTGGTCCTATTTTTAGGGAAAGTCATGCCAAATTTTTTCTTGGTTCTAAAATATCGTTTTGCTCTACCCCGCAAGCGACCATGGTCCGCATGATGACCGAAGGCATCGTGAATAGGTTTTTGAGGTCCGCGAAGGCCGAGATGCTTCAAAAGAACGAGACGGAGATAAGATGTCCGTGTTGAAGATGCAAGCTGAATAGCCTTATTGCGGACCCGGATTCCGGGCAGGTGCGGGACCACCTGCTCTTGCGTGGTTTCATGGATGGCTATCGGTGGCAAGGTGATGAAGATGACTACGAAGTCGTCCATGGGGGCCGGGCAAGAAATGAGGAAGGGCAGCAAGACAACCACCGCGGCTCGGGGGGGCGAGAAGACGAAGAATCCCCAGGAGATGTTCACGACGGTGATGCTATACACAATCATCATGTAGAAGATGCAGGACATGATGATGGTGCCGGTGGAGCAGACGACGCTGGACCATCGATGGGCTGGGTGCAGGACCCTCATATTCAAGAGCTGCTTCTCAAGCAGACGGATAATGCAAGAGCTGCCGCCCGAGAGAAAGCCAAGATGGATCAACTTGAGTTAGACGCGGTTACTCCATTGTATGAAGGATGCAGGCCCGAGGATACCCGCCTGAAAGTAACCCTCATGGCTCTGGAGATGAAGGTAAAACACAAAATGACCGACGCATGCTTCGACGAGAACATGTCATTCTGGCACGAACGTCTTCCCAAGGGGAACAAGTGCCCGACCAGTTTGGAGGAGGCGAAGAAAATCGTGTGTCCTATGGATTTCCCGCACGTGAAATACCATGTGTGCATGAACAATTGCATCATTTATCGGGACGAGCACGCGGAGTCTACCATATGTCCGGTGTGCGGTGTCACTCGATACAAGAAGAGGAAGAAAGCTCCTCGAAAAGTGGTGTGGTACTTTCGCCGATCCTAAGGTATTTTGCGGATCCTAAGGTAGCAAAGCTCCTGCGTTGGCACGTGGATAGGGAGGAGAAGAAGCGAGAAGATGACGCAAATGATCCAGAGATAGATAAAAAAGACAAGATGCTGAGTCACCCTAAGGATGCGAGCCAGTGGCAAGCGTTGAACTTCGAATACCCAGAATTTGGGAACGATCCAAGGAACATCGTGCTGGGCGCGAGCACCGATGGAGTCAATCCGTTTGGCAGCCAGAGAAGCACACATACCACCTGGCCTGTGTTTGTGTGGATGTACAACCTTCCCCCCTGGTTGTGCATGAAGAGGAAGTACATTCACATGAGTATGCTAATTGAAGGGCCGAAACAACCAGGGAACGACATCAATCTGTATCTGGGGCTACTGAAAGAGGAGCTTGACACGCTGTGGAAAACGCCAGCCAATACGTGGGACGCCGCAGAGAAAGAATATTTCCCTATGAGAGCCGCACTGCTCACGACGGTGCACGACTATCTCGGTTACGGATATCTTGCGGGGCAGGTAGTCCACAGATTTTCTGGATGCGTAAGGTGCATGGATGACACAACGTATCGCCAGCTAGATAGAGATCCCGGGTCTTCGAAAACCGTGTTCATGGGACATCGAAGGTGGCTTCGCGATGATGACCCGTGGAGGAAACGCAAGGATCTGTTCGATGGTGAAACCGAACCCCGAAAATGCCCGTGTACGAGGAGCGGCGAGGAAATAGACAAGCTGTTGAAAAATTAGAAAGACTGCCCACTGCCGGGAAAGAAGCAAAAGGCGCCAGAGCCGGGAAAGAAGCGAAAGGCGCCAGAGCCGCTGCTGAAGGTATGGAAAACAAGGTCTGTTTTCTGGGACTTGCCGTACTGGAAGATCCACCGTGTGCCTCACAGCCTTGATGTCATGCATATCACGAAGAACGTGTGCGAGAGTCTTTTTGGTACCCTGCTCAACATGCCAGAGAGGACCAAAGATGGGCCGAAAGCAAGGGCAGACTTGAAATCAATGGGCATCAGGCAGGAGCTTCACGCTATATATGATGATGATGATGATGATGATGATGATGATGATGATGATGATGATGATGATGATGATGATGATGACGATGAGGCGAAGCAGGACACAGAAAGTCGTCGCAAAGGCAAAAAGGCCAAGAAGACCGGAAATGACTACCCTCCCGCATGCTTCACTCTAAGTCAGGAGGAGATCGAGCAGTTTTTCACCTGCCTCCTAGGAGTAAAACTTCCTTACGGTTACGCGGGGAAGATAAGCAGATACCTAGACCCAGCGAAGCAGAAGTTCAGCGGGATGAAGTCTCACGACTGTCACATGCTGATGACGCAGATACTTCCAGTTGCAATCCGTGGGATCATGGACGCGCACGTCCGTGAAATGCTATTTGGCCTATGCAACTTCTTCGATGTAATATCTCGGAAGTCGATTGGCGTGAGGCAACTCAGAAGGCTACAGGAAGAGATCGTGGTGATACTATGCGAGCTTGAGATGTACTTCCCGCCCGCATTCTTCGACGTTATGGTGCATCTGCTGGTCCATATAGTGGAGGATATCATCCAACTCGGGCCGACGTTCCTGCACAGCATGATGCCGTTCGAAAGGATGAATGGTGTCATGAAAGGATACGTTCGCAACATGTCACGTCCAGAAGGAAGCATAGCCAGGGGCTTTCTGACCGAAGAGTGCATCTCCTACTGCACGAATTATCTAGGCATCGAGAACCCCGTTGGTCTGCCCGTCAACAGGCACCACGGCAGGCTCGCTGGATGGGGTCACCGTGAGGGTCGCCGCGAAATGCATGTCGACTTCGAGGGTCGACTCGTCGACTTTGAAAGAGCAAACCTAGTCGCGCTACAACACATAGACGTGGTCGATCCTTGGGTGGTAGAGCACAAAACCTTTATTAAGAAGACGTACAATGATCGAGGCCAACAGAGGACGGACGGAGATACACTCAAAGAGCACAACTCATGTTTCACGCGTTGGTTCAAGCAGAAGCTTCTGTCGTACCCTTTACATGAGGATTCTTCCACGGAAGAACAACTCATATTCGCCTTGTCACAGGGCGCCGAGCACAAGCTGATGACCTATGAGGCATACGATATCAACGGCTACACATTCTACACCGAGGCCAAGGACATGAAGAGCGATGGTTATCAGAACTCCGGGGTAACGATGGAATCCTACACCGGTAACGACAAGGACAGATACTACGGAAGGATCGAGGAGATCTGGGAGCTGAGCTACACTGGAGAGAAGGTCCCGATGTTCCGTGTCAGATGGGCCAAGAACGTCATAAAAGAAGACCGGTATTTCACCACAATGGTTATACCCGAAGCCAAATCCAAGACCGCGGGCGCAAACGTCACCGCGAAAAATGAGCCATGGGTACTGGCTTCCCAAGTGGACCAATGCTTCTTCATTACCGACCCGCCAAAGCCCAGTCGTGTTGTCGTGAGGAGAGGCAAAAGGAAGATCATCGGAATGGATGGAGTAGCCAATGAGCAAGACTTCGACAAGTACGGCGACCAAGTGGAACAACGATTCGGAGCGACGATCACCGCCCTTGTGCCTACCTTGATCTCGGGGTGCGTGGATTGCGGGCGGCCAACAGGGGCCGCCCCCGATTCCTAGCTTCACGGCCAGCAACTCGCATAATGCGATGGTGGGGCCATTGGTGCCTCCGACGCCGGCACGGGAGCTTAATGCACCCGGGTGTACGCCGGCCGGCACCTCTTTAGCAAGCGGCCCCTCCGTCAACTGCATGCCCGCCATTAGCGGTGCCTCGACATTAGCCGAGCTCTACGCCATCATCACGGTAACTAATTAAGCCTCTCTCGGCCGAGGACTTCATCTCCTTGCCTTTGACTGGGCATCCCTGACGCCCTACATGTTTTCGCAGGGCGCCGCCGACGTTCCGTGCACTCTCCTCCACTTCGTGAACAACGAGTTGGTCGATGTCGCCAAGGGCAAAATCGTTCAACCGGGAAACCCCTTGTTCCACGGTACCCAGATGCCACCCAACTTGTTTAGGGTTCAACTGGTTCGGGTGCTGCCAGGCTGCGACGACTTGTTACCTCCGATTCGACCCGTCGGGGCCGACGATGAAGACGTGATGACCCTCAGCGCCTGCCTGAGCTGGCCCCTGCTTTGGCCGAAGAGCCAGATTCATTTGGGGGCGGGGGACACCACCCCAAAGACAACACCGCCAGTCGTGCCGGCGCCAAGTCGGCCCCATGGCAAGACCGCCGTAACGGTGCCGGACATCCCTATGCCACTGGATCCAAACATGCATATGGCACAGGATCAGAACGACGACGATGACGACGATGATACATTTTGCAATGTCAATCAGTACTTTGTCGAGCATGGGTACGATGGCGACTTCATGGGGCCTCCTTCTCAAGAACCAAACCCAACAAAAGACGTGTGCGACTAGCTCGTACCGCGGAGAAGCCAAGTTGCAACAGGCGCCGTCTGGCGTTCAGCTCTCAGGAGACGCCTCCAGCTGCCGACTTCACCGAGCCTCAGATAGGCGAGGTGCGAAATATTATCAGCCCCAACACACTCAAGAAGGCGGTCTGTGAGCAGAACTCGGTCCCATTATAGGAGAAGAAGAAGGCACGCAAAAGAAAGACTAAGAAGGGTGCGAGCCAGCCGGCACCGAGTACGATCCGTGCTCAGGACGGGCCACCTTCACCGCAGGATATCTCGAGGAGGGTGCATGTGGCGGGTAGGGCGATGCTACCGACAAATATGCTCAATGCTGCAACCGGTGCTATGCGGAGTCTGCATGACAGTGTTCTTGCTTTGGAGAAGCGGCGTCTCAGAGAGAAGGATGTGGCATACCCGGTTTTCGCGGCCAAGGTGCCAGAGGGCAAGGGCTTTGTGGATAACTCCATCGGGCGTACGATCGTCCTGCGTTTTGATGATATCCACGCTATGTTGAACCTTCAACCGCTGCACTACACCTTCGTTCGGCTATTTTGGCTGAGTATGGAGATGCGGATCATTCGCGACAAGACCCCGGACATCGTGATAGTCGACCCCTTCCATGCGTGCCAAGATCTTGGGCAGCGCTGGGGACCGGCAAGTCGCGAGTTCTTACCTCGAAGGCGTCATTCTGGCAAACCAAGATAAGGATAACTTCCTCGTGCCTTACTTTCCCGAGTAAGTCCTCCCCTCAACCGGCCCGTAACATATGAATTCTTACATTTCGATCGTTTTTCTTTTAACATTCCGTGTTTTCTGCAGTGACACACGTTGCACGCTCATCCTCCTAAGCCCCAAATATTCCATGGCCACGTATTTCGACCCGGACCGTCAGTCGAACGTAGACTACACAAATGTCAAGAAGGTTCTTGATGATGTTCTCCCCGGCTACGCCCAATCTGGAGGCACCTTCACCAGGCCTATTCGTAAGTACGGCAAGCACGTGTTCTCCCACAATACGACGTTCTGCTGCATCAAGCAGCCGCCTGGCGGTCAGAAGGGTGCCTACTACGCCATCCATCACATGCGGGCGATCGTACGGGACCATCATCAACTTCTGCTACCGAGTAAACTCAAAGATTGGGCCGCGAGCGTGTCGGCAATCCAGGACGCGGACCTTCGACAAGAATTCTTTCGCATCCAGTCGGAGTTTGCGGAAATCATCCATCAAGATGTCCTTCGTACCTCGGGGCAGTTCTACCTCAGAAATCAACCGTCCAACAGTGACATCGACACAATGCTACAAATGCAGGATGACAACGCCCGTTCTTTCATGACTCCCACGATAGACGGCGGCTTCATCCACGCTCCGGTCCCTTGAGTCGAGTTGTCTAGTTCTGAAACATCGATTGGCTCATGTTGTAATTAAACTTTAATGAACTTGTAGTATGTCTCTTTGGTTTCGAGAGTCGTTCAACTTAGATGTAACCGATGCTATTAATGTCCTGCTTTTCTCTTCCGATCGTTCTGTTGCATACTTATATATTGCTTATGTATTGTCTGTGAATTGGTACTAACGTTTCGTTTGGCTAGTGCATAGCGATGCCGACATATGTCGTGTACAAGGGTAAGGTTCCCGGAGTCTACGATGACTGGGAGGAGTGTCGGAGACAGGTTCACCGATTCAGCGGTAACAGTTACAAAGGGTACACCACTAGGGCCGAGGCCGAATCTAGATACGCCCGCTATCTAGCGGGAGAGGGGAGGGAGCGTTGGAGGAACCGGATGAAAACGAGTTTCATCGTGATGATGCTCATCGTGATGACCGCAGCTCTCTTCTATGTGATGGTAGTTTAGATGATCGATATCGACTTGTAATGTGAAGACAGACTCGCTACTCGCGGTCTCGAGACTTGTAATATAATGTTCTATCTTTGTTCGGTCTTTTCAATTCGGAGACTAATATGATGAATTGTATTCGGAGACTAATATGATGAATTGTATTCAAAGACTAATCTTCTATTGTATTTGATGAATCTGTTGTTGATGTGTGCTGTCTATATTTTGTCAAATTATACATTTTGTAACCTGTGCAAAAAACAGAAAATAAAAAAAACAAAAAAAACCTAATATTCATACTAATGGCGCGTCACATGACAGTGCGCCATTAGTATGATAGTGCATACTAATGGCGCATCACTGGGCAGTGCGCCATTAGTATGCCGCGGTTACTAATGGCGCATCCAGAGGTGGTGCGCCATTAGTATGCCAAAGCACCTGGGTATACATGGCCCCTGGGAGGCATACTAATGGCGCACCCTGGCCTATACTAATGGCGCACCCGAGGTGCGCCATTAGTATACCAGATACTAATGGTGCACCAGGTGGTGCGCCATTAGTAAAAATTACTAATGGCGTGCTATTAATGGCGCACCACAGATGCGCCACTAATAGCCATACTAGGTGCGCCATTAGTAGGGGTTTTTATAGTAGTGAAGTTTTCAAGCTAGAGATAAAATTCTTCCTGTACCGTTCGGTTGCGATGGCTTGAAAGAATTTGGAGTTTTCGTCCCCAAACTTAATCCAACGAATGGTGCATCTCTTCTTCCAATACTCTTTCTGATGTTGCAGTAGTCTTAATAGATGGTGCTTGAGTATATTGCGAAAGTTAGATTCAGGGATCGTGAGGGTGCGGCAATCTGCAATGTGATGTAATTCGAGCAGGGCTTTGTTGGTGTTTTCCAGAGCAATTTTGAGTCTAGAAGTTGTCTTGCTCCAACGGATCAGATCATGCCTGAGGTTTTTGAGTTTCTGACAAAGATTAGACGCCGCATTAGCTGATTTGCCAAACTTCATAGGCCTGTTCCAAGCTTGAGACACGACGTCCATAAATCCAGGGTGAGCAATCCAGAAAGTTTCAAATCTGAAAATTTTGCTTTTGGGTATGGAGGTTTGAATCACAACCGAGAAAGGTGTGTGGTCAGACACCGGTCGGCCAAGGGGATTGACCATGGTATTCGGGAAAGAGGATGTCCAATTTAACGTCGTGAAGAACCAATCAATTTGCTCGAGTAGAGGGTTTTGTTGCATGTTGGACCATGTATATTTTCTGCCTTTGATTGGTAACTCGGTTAATCGTTGTTCATGTATAAAATCATTAAACGTGAACATATCTTGAATGTTACCACCAGGTTTGTTTCTATTGTCGGGGGAAGGGATGTAGTTGAAATCACCAAGTAAAAGCCAGTCTTCGTTGAAGGGTATATCTATGTCAAACAACCAGGAGGTAAAACCGTCGCGTTGCTCCCCCTGACACGGGCCGTAAATATTAACTAGCTTCCAGGAGTGGGAAGAGATTGTAGATTTGAATTCAACCCCTAATGCAAACTGCTCGTGAATGAAAACCTGACCCGAGAAAGCACTGCTACACCAGATAGTTATGTTACCTCCAGAAGCACCAATGGAGGGAATAAAAGCGAAAGCATCAAAGCACGGGGGGCAAATAGACTTAAGGATGCTAGCATTAAAGTCTTGCATTTGGGATTCTTGAAGACAAATGATCGAACAACCAGAAGTGCTGATCGCGTTGGATAGAGCTAATTGTTTCTTAGGAGAGTTCAATCCACGAATATTCCAACAAAGTACATTCCAGTTGTGCAAAAGTACCATAAATAACGCAGGGTAGAGACTTTAGGTCGATGAAGCAACTCCATCAACGCCCTCGGAGAGCACTTCTAAGGTGAGTTCTTCCGCAGGGATGGCGCAGAGATGAGTACCAATATTCTGCATGGTTGCAATGTCAGTCGGAGGTGGTGATTCTTCTTTCTCAACCTGCAGAGAAGGATCAGCCGAAGTGTTCACATTGGACAGAGGCGAAGGAACAGTCCTGGGCTTCACTTTGGACTTAGTGGCGCGCGATTCTAGTGTCTGGGTAGTGCGGAAGCCATCGTACTTGTTGTTTCTGGTGCTGCGGCGAAGAGGGGCAGTTGAAACTGGGGCTATCTTTTTACCTTTGCGGTCCTCCAGAAGCAGAGACAGGCCTGTTGAAGCTGAAGCTGATGCAAAGTTTGTACAGGAAGGTGGCTCATGCACAATCGACGGCATAACAATATTCTCAGTGCTTGCATTGTGGACCACAGCCATCGGTTCAGTTGCATCTTTAGACAGAGTAGCTGAATCCATGATAATCTCTCCCAGAGCAGGTGCAGAAAGATCAGACACACGAGCTTCAGACACAACCAAGGCGGAGCTCTCCAAGGGGCAAAACTGAGTATCATCAGAGTGATTACGCAAGGGGTCCTGAGGATTGAGAGCATCATCTTCAGTAGGCGCCAACTCCTGAATCTGAACAGCAGAAGAGGGTCGAAGTGGCGCAATCTGGTTGAACAGCAGACCATTTTCATCAGACAGAACTTGAATCTCAACATGCACCGCAGCAGGGCGTACACCATACGCAGAACGCCAAGGTCCCATGTTCGCCAGGAAAGGGCGCAGAGCCTGATAAATGGAAGCATTGAGCTGTTGTTGCGGAACGGGATCAGCCAGCAGGAGGGACAGCAGATGATCGCCCTGGGATGACAGGCTAAAGCGCATGCCATGATTATGAATATCCACAGAGATTGAAAGTTGATCCTCCATAGTAGGCTGGACAGGTGCTGCGACCGCGGGTGCAACCACAATCAATACCTGGGAAGAATCATCTGAGCTAGAATCATCAGAAATGGTGATGGAGTCATTCCAGGCATCAGCTGCATTATTAGAAATATTGTTCTCTGGAAGAACGCCATCTTGAACCTACAGTCCCTGTGCAGCAAGCCAATCTTGAAAATTCATGATGTGCGGTGGCATCGCCAGAGGCTGCGGCACCACAGGCGGAGACTCAGGCCAAGCCTCCCAAGCAGCCAAGATCTGGTTTGGGATGTCACCATGACCAGCCGGAGCAGCATTAGGAGGTGCGGCATTCTGCACAAACCAATTGTGTACCTGTTGTTGATAAAGCTGTTCGGCCGTAAGATCCGGGCCAAACTGAGGATGGGGATTGCCGTCAGGGGGAGGTGGCTCCTCACCGGCCGGAGGAACTTCAGGTAGCATAGCATTCCAATCGCTACTGCGCAAAATCGTCACCTGCACCGTCCAACAATCTCTAGCTCCCCCTAGGTGCCAAACCACAAAACTTTTGGGCACAAGACACAGACTCATGAGTTGAGCCTTGATTAACATGAACCTTCTGTCTTGCCTAGGGTTGTACCAAGTAATTAAAGATCCGTAACCACCCAGAGCCTTGGTAATGTAATAGTCAGTCTGGTAGTCATATGGAAAACCGAAGAACATGAGCCAGCCAGCCGGGCCAAAAGTAGTGGTGCGCCTATTGAGTGCTTCATTATGAGGAACAAAGGTGATAAGCAAATATTCCTCTTCTAATTCTAGGGGAGTAGCCACAGCAGAATCACGAAGAATCGAATCCGCAAACCCGAAAATCCCTATGCCCAAAGGATGATCGCTTGATTCAGTAGTAAAGAGATGAGCTTCATGGAGCAAACCTAGAACAGCATCACGGACGGCTGCACGGCGGTGCATAGGAACATAGCTGCTAGCTTCAGCGATCGCCAGGAAATCGTGATTCAGGGGCGGGATTGGACCAACCACCATCCCACTACGCACCACACGATCCGCGGGTCCAGGCTCTACAGCAAAGCCCGGAGGAAGGAACGGAACAGGGTTCAGTGGATAGTTGTCCATGGTGGACGCGAGGGGCGAGAGTGGCAATGCCGGAGAGGCAGAGCAGGGTGGAGGGGGTGGCAGGGCGGAGAGACTGACGCAGGCCGAAGCCGTTTGGATACTCGAGGCAGAATGGGTAGCGTCAGGGGTAGATTTGGTAAGCCCAGAGATTTTAGGGACCCACTTCCATCTCGCATGCCATCGTTTGGAGTAGCAGGATTGAGCCACGTGGCTATAGGCCCCACAATAGGTGCATCGGACCATGGTGGGAGGCCTTGACCGAGCTAGCATAGGAAAAGCAGAAGGAGCCTCAGAATCCGGAGAATTAATGCAGTTTCCATGGAACTGAGGATTGATGCCAGATTTTGTGCGCTGGGTAATCCTCGACGGGAAATTAATCACCTTGTGATCAGGTGTGGAGCAATAAGTACAAATAACCCTGTTATGGCAAGAAATCGATTGTGTCCCCATTGCAGGCAGCACGCGCACAAATTGGCCCAATTATTGGCGAGGAGCGAGATCTCCTGTTTTGTATAGCTAGCTTGGGCCAGATCCGCTTTGTGTTGGGCCGAGAGTGTAGGAGGCCACAATTTGTGGGGTGGCGCATATTTGAAGGCCGAGGCTAAAAAACTCTGTGGCATGGTCGGATATGATGTATTAATGAGGCATTTAAAGGCACCTAACTGCAAAAATGAAGGCATTTGGCCCTCCTCAAATTTTCCCTGCACCAGATATTCATTCATTAAACGTAGCCTATCCTCAGAAGGCGCAATTGTCGTAGGCGCATAATGACCAGCATTAAAAGATCCAAATTTGATATTTTGAAATTTTGAATCAATCTGCGGCCGAGGATGAAGCACCTCGACACTCGAGGATGAAGCTTCAGCATGATGAGCATTGGAGAAAACCATATTCTTGATAGGATGTAGCTCAAATTTGCTAAGCTCTTTAAGCGTGGCTTGGTCAAAAACGTCCGTATGATCGTTAGAACGCAGACAAGCGGGGATTGCCACAGGCTTACGAGCCGAGATCAGCAGTAATTCTTCATCAGCGTGCCAAGAGAGGTTCGCTAGATGGCTACGGGTGTAACGGCCATTAAACAAATGGAAGTGGCAAATGAAATCCGGCCAAACCCGATCTTTGAGCCCATAGATGAAATGACCAACTTTGTTATTAGCCACCGAGAATTGAAAAACCCGAGGATTGAGTTGAACCACTTTGAAACCCGAACTAAGTCCACCAAGACAGCATTGCAAAACTAAACCCGCCTACTCAACAGTCAGGGGGAAAGAAGTAGAGGAAAAGGTGACCACAAGGAAAAACTCCTTGGTGTCACGGGAGGGGGAAAAGTGCACCGTAGATCCAAATTTCTTCCTCACCTGATCGGCCAGGGCAATGCCAGGAGTAAAATCCCAATGAAGCAAGCCCTCCATACCTTAAAACTTCACTAGAGATCGCCATGGGAGTGGTAGGAGCAGGTGGAAGGGAGGG
>NC_041383.1:25952916-25966574 GCF_002162155.2 Triticum dicoccoides
GGAGGGGGGGGGGTGGGAGGAGCCATCTCACGATCGGTCAGCCTGGCTCAGGGTCTTGAGTAGTCGATGCTGAAGTTGGGTTGTACCAGGCCGTCGATGGAGCCGCACAGTGGGCCGCAGGCAGGCAAGTCTGGGTACCCCCGTATCCAGAACATCGACAGTAGTCTCTGGGCCCAAGGCACGCTCGGACTTGGCTTCTTGGCGAAGCCAAAGGGCAAGTGCGGAGCGCCATGGGCCCTAACCGCCTGCGGTCTTGAAAAACGCATGGCGATGGATGGGACGTGCGCATCTCCACTTCCCCATGCTGCCTCGGCAACCGTTCGAATTGACGAGTCGATGCTGCAGGAAGAAGGTCATTATTGCGCGAGGTCGTGGAGGCCGGCGGTTGGCCTCCCTCCGGCTATAAATGAGAGAAGGGGCAGAGCCCCCTCACTCATCTCTTCCTCCATCTTCCCGCTGCTTGTTTCTTCTCCTTCTCCATCTTGCTTCTATGGCGCCGATCAGAAGGTTTTCTGCGGCTGAGAAAGGAAAGGCCCCTCAGGGGGGGCATGATCCTCTCCCGCCGAAGAAATAGTTCCGGCTTCCTCGCGACGCCGGCGTGAGGCGGGAGGTGACCAGGCCTGGGCAATTGAGGCCTCCGCCCCGCTGTCCTCTTCCCATATACGCCCGCGCACAGGATGATGACAAGCGCCGTCGAGCGATCCCAGGCGGCGAAGGACGAGCCTCCATCGTCCTGCCCATCGAGCCGCAGACCCACACCGAGGGCAGCTCGCGCGAGTTCGTGGTGTGGGCGGTGATGCCGCCCGACTCGTGGACCTGGCTCCCAAGGTTCTTCGCCGACGAGATGCTACCGAGGGGGCCACTTGAGCTGTGGCTGCAGCACGCCGAGTGCTGCAACCTGGCCACCGGGCTAAGGTCGAGGTGGTGCCCCCTGGGAATGTCTTCATGACCCGTCGATGGGGCGAGGCGCCCGAGCCTGCCGAGCAGTGGGGGCCCTCGCGATCCACTTCGAATACGACTACGCCTCCACTCTGTTCTTCAAGGTCTTTGACGAGGAGGTCAGGTGGCTGGAGTGCTGCCCTGAGGGAAGCAGCCCGCGGAATGCGCCCGAGGGCGCCAGATCTGCTTCCGTCCTCGCCAGCACCTCCTCCGGTAGAAGCAGCGACTCTTGGGTATCTGTTGATTCTCTTGAGCCCGGCGAATCTCCGGAGTCTAGCGACAACAGCTACGTTCCGCCAAGCTCCCGCCGTGGTCGGAATGCGGCAGCGGCTGCCGCTCGGCGTCGTCGGTGATTCGTGCTGGCCTAGTCGAAGCCTTTCTCTTTGCTTCCCTGTGCGGAATTAGAACTAGCCCCGCGGGGCATGCAAGGATCGAAATGTTTTAATTCCAGTGTTGCTTTTTTGGTTTTATGATGAAATCGCGTGTCCCAATCTGGCATGATTCCCCCTTTCTTTCCCTTAGGTAGTGTAGCGCTCTATGCCGGCGGGACCCAGTCCCCAGGCAGGCTTCAGCCGTCGCTAGTATGCCAGGTTGCGATGCCGTTGTCAAGGCTAGGAGGTGAGCGGCCCGAGGTCCGGTGAGAGCTCGTGAGGCGCGATGCTCATGTGGTCCCCCTTGGCGTGCAAGAAGCTACTCAAGAAATGGGAAGGGGAGTGAAACTGTCGGAGTGGGAGTACGAGACTAGGGCGAGTGGGTTGCGAGTCTCATATCACGGCGTGTGCGACTTATCTTTTAGCAGACTCGTCGTGATTTCCCTGAGTGGTGCCCATTCATGCATCTGTGGTAGCGTTACCAGGCGGGACCCACGATGATCACCCTCTTCCCTTGCTTTCCTAGGTGCTCTACGTCCTCGGGTCCCGGCCCTCAAGAAGGCTCAGCCCCCATTGGTATGCCAGGTGGCGATGCCGTCGTCAAGGCCAGGGGGTGAGGGCTGGAGAGCCAGTAGGAGCTCTTGAGGCGCGATGCTCAAGAGCCCCCCCTTTAACGCGAAAGTGACTCGCGGGGTAATGTGGCGACCGCCAGGGTCCGCCGGTAGATTGGGCTCAGGTGAACCTGCAGGTTAGCTGGCAGGAGAGATTGCAATTCCTTATGGAGCAGACTGCCTATCCCTGGACCCTTCGCACAAAGACAGAGGCACCAAGGAGCTGGTGAGGTGGCGTGCATGAGGCGGGCCGCGAGCCAGAGCTCGGTCCTCGGGTTTGTTAGCGTTGCAGGGACGAACTCGAGCACAAGCGTCGTGCCAACGTGGGTAGCCCCCATTGCGGGACGGGCAAAGGACATGCCAGCAAACGTGAGGAGACCGCAAGGCGGTTAAGATTCGAAGCGAGCAGGTGATGATCATAGATAAGTTCATGAGACACGGTTAGGCAACCCCAACGAACGCAAAAGGATACATGCCACAGAGATGGACCCACGCGACTTGGTGATAATGCAGCCCGAGGGGCGCCCCCAAGCTGAACGAACTAAAAAGATGTCACCTGGCACCATTGCTGAAGAGATGTCGGGGTAGCAAAAGACGCGCGCTGCTGAGGTCATCCCTCACGAGCCGCCTCGGCCCTGAGCCTCGGGAGGCTCCGGGGGCCTGGGGGGCTCCTGAAGGTGCATCTCCATCTCCGCCAGGATCGCTTGATGCCTAGCCCCCCGAGCCGCCAGGACGTCTCGCATGCAATACTTGAACGCCACAGCCACGCTTGGCCGGCCGAAGGGCATGCGAACATAGCTGTGAGGTTGGCCCTCGCATCGGCCGACACGGGACGGCAAGAAGAGCTGCTAAGATGTGATGTCTACTACGCAACCTTCTTCTTGTAGACGTTGTTGGGCCTGCAAGTGCACAGGTTTGTGGGATAGTAGCAAACTTCCCTCAAGTGGATGACCTAAGGTTTATCAATCCGTGGGAGGCGTAGGATGAAGATGGTCTCTCTCAAACAACCCTGCAACCAAATAACAAAGAGTCTTTTGTGTCCCCATCACACCCAATACAATGGTAAATTGTATAGGTGTACTAGTTCGGCGAAGATATGGTGATACAAGTGCAATATGGATGGTAGATAAAGGTTTTTGTAATATGAAAATATAAAAACAGCAAGGTAACTAATGATAAAAGTGAGCGTAAACAGTATTGCAATGGTAGGAAACTAGGCATAGGGTTCATACTTTCACTAGTGCAAGTTCTCTCAACAATAATAACATAGATAGATCATATAACAATCCCTCAACATGCAACAAAGAGTCACCCCAAAGGCACTAATAGCGGAGAACAAACGAAGAGATTATGGTAGGGTACGAAACCACCTTAAAGTTATTCTTTCGGATCGATCTATTCAAGAGTTCGTACTAGAATAACACCTTAAGACACAAATCAACCAAAACCATAATGTCACCTAGATACTCCATTGTCACCTCAAGTATCCGTGGGCATGATTATACGATATGCATCACACAATCTCAGATTCATCTATTCAACCAACACAAAGTACTTCAAAGAGAGCCCCAAAGTTTCTACCGGAGAGTCAAGACGAAAACGTGTGCCAAGCCCTATGCATAGGTTCATGGGCGAAACCCGCAAGTTGATCACCAAAACATACATCAAGTATTCTCAAATCCTTCAAGACTCAATCCGACAAGATAACTTCAAAGGGAAAACTCAATCCATTACAAGAGAGTAGAGGGGGGAGAAACATCATAAGATCCAACTATAACAGCAAAGCTCGCGATACATCAAGATCGTGCCATAGAGAGAACACGAGAGAGAGAGAGAGAGAGATCAAACACAAAGCTACTGGTACATACCATCAACCCCGAGGGTGAACTACTCCCTCCTCGTCATGGATAGCGCCGGGATGATGAAGATGGCCACCGATGATGGATTCCCCCTCCGGCAGGGTGCCCAAACGGGCTCCCGAGAGGTTTTTGGTGGCTACAGAGGCTTGCGGCGGCGGAACTCCCGATCTATCTTCGTTTTCAATGTTTTTAGGGTATAAGGGAATATATAGGCGAAAGAAGTCGGTCGGGGGAGCCTCGAGGGGCCCACGAGATGGTAGGGCGCGCCCATGGGGGGTGGGCGCGCCCCCCTATCTCGTGGCTTCCTTGATGCTTCTCCGGCTTGCACTCCAAGTTTCCTGGGTCATGTTCGTTCCAAAAATCACGCTGCCGAAGGTTTCATTCCGTTTGGACTCCGTTTGATATTCATTTTCTTCAAAATACTGAAACAAGCGATAAAACAGCAATATGGGCTGGATCTCCGGTTAATAGGTTAGTCCCAAAAGTAATATAAAAGTATATAATAAAGCCCGTAATCATTCAAAACAGATAATAAAATAGCATGAATGCTTCATAAATTATAGATACGTTGGAGACGTATCAGCATCTTCAAGCTTACCTACTCGTCCTCAAGTAGGTAAATGATAAAAGAAAGAATTTATGAAGTGTGAATGCTAGAAGGTGCACAAGTTTGATCAATGATAATTTCAATCACCTTTTCTAGCATGATAATATGTCATAACAGTAGTTCATCTCATAAAACTTCTCACGATAAAGTAACAAGCAATTCACATGTCAAAGCATAGACCATAAACTTTCTTGAAAACTAGCAAACTTCATTCTCAGTCATCAAACAATTGCAATTCATCTTATTTTCAGGAATAGCAAACTCCACATACTCAACTATCATATAGTCTTCTACAATTACTAACACTCACGCAATACTAATGGTTATGGAGTTTCAATCGGACACTGGGAAAGATAGGGGCTTATAGTGTTGCCTCCCAACATATTCACCTTTGGGCGATGTCAACAATAATAGTTCATGCTAACTTACATCCAATTGGATATATATATCAGGATCTTTCCAACACGAGGTGCTTGCCAAAGGATAAAATGAAAAAGGGAAGGTGAAGATCACCTTGACTCTTGCATAAAGTAAAAGACATAAAGTAAAAGATAGGCCCTTCGCAGAGGGAAGCAGAGGTTGTCATGCGCTTTTATGGTTGGATGCACAAAATCTTAATGTGAATGAACGTCACTTTATATTGCCACTTGTATATGGACCTTTATTATGCAGTCCATCACTTTTATTGCTTCCATAACAAGATCGTATAAAGCTATTTTCTTCACACCAAAAGATCATACATATTTAGAGAGCAATTTTTATTGCTTGCACCGATGACAACTTACTTGAAGGATCTTACTCAATCCATAGGTAGGTATGGTGGACTCTCATGGCAAAACTGGGTTTAAGGATATTTGGAAGCACAAGTAGTATCTCTACTTGGTGCAAGGAATTTTGGCTAGCATGAGGGGGAAAGGCAAGCTCAACATGTTTGAATGATCCATGACAGTATACTTTAACTGAGATGTGCGAAAACATAACCCATTAGGTTGTCTTCCTTGTCCAACATCAACTCTTTAGCATGTCATACTTAATGAGTGCTCCCAATTATAAAAGATGTCTAGGATAGTGTAGTTATATGTGAAATCTCTCTTCTTTCAATATTCTTTCATGAATTGTTCAAATGACCAATACAATGCTTGCTAACCTTCAATAAATTTACAACCTCTACTTCTTAGATGTGAAGTCATTACTCCCCTTGGGATAAGCAAATGAAACATATATAATTTCAGATTTATGACAATCAATTCATTCAACGATTTACTCATAGGATATAAGTGAAGCACACGAGTAAATGACAAACTACTCCAAGAAGATATAAGTGAAGATCAATGAGTAGCTAAATAATTATGTAGCTATATGAAAAATCTCTCTCAATAAAGAATTTAAGATCTTGGTATCTTATTCAAACAGCAAGCAAAACAAAATAAAATGACATTGCAAGGATAGCACAACTCATGTGAAGAAGCAAAAACTTAGGCTCAACCGATACTAACCGATAGTTGCTGAAGAAGAAAGGTGGGATGCCTAACGGGGCATCCCCAAGCTTAGATGCTTGAGACTTCTTGAAATATTATCTTGGGGTGCCTTGGGCATCCCCAAGCTTGAACTTTTGTGTCTCCTTAATTCCTCTCATATCATGGTTTCTCTTTTTATCAAAAGCTTCAGCCACACCAAACTCAACAAGAACTCGTGAGATATGTTAGTATAAACCAATGCAAAACCTTATCATTTCCTACTGTAAAAAATCACTAAAATTATTATTCAACATTGCATACTAAATGCCTCTGCATATTAGATACTCCTATCCTCAAATAGAATCATTAAACAAGCAAACATATGCAAACAATGCAACCATAACAGCAATCTATCAAAACAGTACAGTCTGTAAAGAATGCAAGATTCATCATAATTCCCTAACTCCAAAAATTATGAAATAAAATTCCCACTGTAGTAAATTTATCATATCTCAATATGCAAAAAGTTTCAATATTATATCATTCACTGAATTTTCTAGGGAATTTGTGCAACAGCGGTAAACTTCTTGTTTTCAACAGCAACATGTATACTAGCAAAATAAGCATGGTAAAGGCCATCCTTGACATTTTTATTGAAACTAAAGATGCAAAACATTATTCTAAATAATAGAAAGCAAATACTAACAAAAAAATTATGCTCCAAGCAAAACACATATCATGCGGCGAATAAAAATATAGCTCCAAGTAAAGTTACCGATGAACGAAGACGAAAGAGGGGATGCCATCCGGGGCATCCCCAAGCTTAGGCTTTTGGCTATTCTTGAATATTATCTTGGGGTGCCTTGGGAATCCCCAAGCTTAGGCTCTTTCCACTCCTTATTCCATAGTCCATCGAATCTTTACCCAAAACTTGAAAACTCCACAACACAAAACTCAACAGAAAACTTGTAAGCTCCGTTAGTATAAGAAAATGAAACCACCACTTAGGTACTGTAATTAACTCATTCTAAATTCATATTGGTGTAATATATACTGTATTCCAACTTATATATGGTTCATACCACTTAATACTAGCCACGGATGCATCAAAATAAGCAAACAACACACAGAAAACAGAATCTATCAAAAACAGAACAGTCTGTAGTAACCTGTATCAGACGTATGCTTATTTAACTCCAAAAATCCTACCAAAATAGGAAGTCCTAAGAAATTTGTGTACCAATCTAGAGCAAAAATAATCAAATCATAAGCACATTTTTGTGAATTGAAAAAACTAATTTACTGGGTGCAAAAGTTTCTGATTCTCAGCAGGATCAACACAACTATCACCGTAAGCTATCCTAAAGGTCTTACTTGGCACTTTATTGAAACAAAAGCTATAAAACATGATTATTACAGTAGCATAATCATGTGTACACACAAAAACAGTAAGGGTAAATATTGGGTTGTCTCCCAACAAGCTCTTTTCTTTAATGCCTTTCTAGCTAGGCATGATGATGACAATGATGCTCACATAAAAGATAAGAATTGAAACATAATGGGAGCATCATGAAGCATATGACTAGCACATTTAAGCCTAACCCTCTTCCTATGCATAGGGATTTTATGAGCAAACAACTTACGGGAATAATAATCAGCTAGCATAGGAAGGCAAAACACGCATAACTTCAAAACTTTAAGCACATAGAGAGGAAACTTGATATTATTGCAATTCCTACAAGCATATATTCCTCCCTCATAATAATGTTCAGTAGCATCATGAATGAATTCAATAATATCAGCACCTAAAGCATTCTTTTCATTATCTACGAGCATAGAAAATTTACTACTCTCCACATAAGCAAAATTCTTCTCATTCAGAATAGTGGAAGTATCATAAAAACTTGAACACAAAAAATTGTTTCCACATTAAAAGAGTAATGTTCAAAAAAAGGGTAATCATAATCATTAAAGTTTTATAAATATAATCATCACTACTTTTTATAGCATAAATTTCATCACAATAATCATCATAAGTAGCAACTTTGTTCTCATCATAATCGATTGAAACCTCTCCCAAGATAGTGGAATCACTAAATAAAGTTGACACTCTTCCAAATCCACTTTCATCAGTATAATCATCATAGGTAAGAGGCATGCTATCATCATAACAACTTTGCATATCAAAACTTGGGATGCTGAAAATATCATCTTCATTAAACATAGCATCCCCAAGCTTGGGACAAACAATAATTTCAGCAAATATATTCTCAAATATTTCATCCTCATCAAACATAGCTTCCCCAAGCTTGGGCCCTTTCATATCATAAGCATAATCACTCTCATCATTAATAGTATGGATAGCACCAATAGTATAGGAATTATCATCATCACAATGAGTAGTAGGAGCAACATCATTTGGGAGGGATACCTTTCTACCTTTGTTGCTCCTTCTTTTCTTTTTCTTGTTCACATTATGTGTGGGTTCAACCTTCCTCTTTGATCTCCTTATTGACAAGATTGGTTGAATAGAAAGCTCCTCCTCGTTACCTGATTCATTATAAGAAATGATAGGAGGATATTGGGAAGTCTCTTCCCTTTCATTAGTATTCTCTTCATCTTCTAATTGCTTTATTTTCTTTAGGTAATTGGCAATATAAGGATTTTAAATGCAATTCACCGCACAAAACATATAAATCTTCTCTAGATCAAAATCAGGAAATCTATCAAGATTAAATTTTGGAATACCCTCAATTATACGTTTCATTTCTTCATACCCCAAAAGAAGACTAAGCTCTTTATGACGCCCAAGGGTAATCAAGCTATCACAATTTTTGGACACGATTCGGTCATGAAACAATTTGCATTGGAGATTTAAATGACCACGTTCATTGCAAAGTTCACAAGGAGCGCGAAAAATATTGAATTTTTCAGCACAAGCATCAAGGCTTTCTTGCAACAATTTAGTTTCTAAATACTTATGCCTCTTGCAAAAACTATCTTCCCTATTTGGTGTGTACTTGCGAATCCAATCTACTCCACAAAAATCAACATGCTTATAAGAGACATTTTCATCATAACTAGTGCAATCATCATTAGTACTAGGGATATTCAAAGAGTTCATACTAACAACATTGCAATCATGCTCATCATTCAAAGATTTAGTACCAAGCATTTTAATGCATTCTTCTTCTAGCAATTGAGCACAATTTTCCTTTCCATCATACTCATGAAAGATATTAAAAAGACGAAGCATATGAGACAAGCTTAACTCCATTTTTTTGTAGTTTTCTTTTATAAACTAAACTGGTGATAAAACAAGAAACAAAAAGATTCGATTGCAAGATCTAAAGATATACCTTCAAGCACTCACCTCCCCGGCAACGGCGCGAGAAAAGAGCTTGATGTCTACTACACAACCTTCTTCCTGTAGACGTTGTTGGCCTGCAAGTGCACAGGTTCGTAGGACAGTAGCAAATTTCCCTCAAATGGATGATCTAAGGTTTATCAATCCGTGGGAGGCGTAGGATGAAGATGGTCTCTCTCAAACAACCCTGCAACCAAATAACAAAGAGTCTCTTGTGTCCCCAACACACCCAATACAATGGTAAATTGTATAGGTGCACTAGTTCGGCGAAGAGATGGTGATACAAGTGCAATATGGATGGTAGATAAAGGTTTTTGTAATCTGAAAATATAAAAACAGCAAGGTAACTAATGATAAAAGTGAGCGTAAATAGTATTGCAATGGTAGGAAACAAGGCATAGGGTTCATACTTTCACTAGTGCAAGTTCTCTCAATAATAATAACATAGATAGATCATATAACAATCCCTCAACATGCAACAAAGAGTCCCTCCAAAGCCACTAATAGCGGAGAACAAACAAAGAGATTATGGTAGGGTACGAAACCACCTCAAAGTTATGCTTTAGGATCGATCTATTCAAGAGTTTGTACTAGAATAACACCTTAAGACACAAATAAACCAAAACCCTAATGTCACCTAGATACTCCATTGTCACCTCAAGTATCCGTGGGCATGATTATACGATATGCATCACACAATCTCAGATTCATCTATTCAACCAACACAAAGTACTTCAAAGAGAGCCCCAAAGTTTCTACCAGAGAGTCAAGACGAAAACGTGTGCCAACCCCTATGCATAGGTTCATGGGCAGAACCCGCAAGTTGATCACCAAAACATACATCAAGTATTCTCAAATCCTTCAAGACTCAATCCGACAAGATAACTTCAACGGGAAAACTCAATCCATTACAAGAGAGTAGAGGGGGGAGAAACATCATAAGATCCAACTACAATAGCAAAGCTCGCGATACATCAAGATCGTGCCATAGAGAGAACACGAGAGAGAGAGAGAGAGAGATCAAACACATAGCTACTGGTACATACCCTCAGCCCCGAGGGTGAACTACTCCCTCCTCGTCACGGATAGTGCCGGGATAATGAAGATGGCCACCGATGATGGATTCCCCCTCTAGCAGGGTGCCGGAACGGGCTCCCAAGAGGTTTTTGGTGGCTACAGAGGCTTGCGGCGGCGGAACTCCCGATCTATCTTTGTTTTCAATGTTTTTAGGGTATAAGGGAATATATAGGCGAAAGAAGTCGGTTGGGGGAGCCTTGAGGGGCCCACGAGAGGGTAGGGCGCGCCCAGGGGGTGGGCGCGCCCCCAATCTCGTGGCTTCCTTGATGCTTCTCCGGCTTGCACTCCAAGTTTCCTGGGCCACGTTCGTTCCAAAAATCAAGCTGCCGATGGTTTCATTCCGTTTGGACTCCGTTTGATATTCCTTTTCTTTGAAATACTGAAACAGGCGATAAAACAACAATATGGGCTGGACCTCCGGTTAATAGGTTAGTCCCAAAACTAATATAAAAGTGTATAATAAAGCCCGTAATCATTCAAAACTCATAATAAAATAGCATGAATACTTCATAAATTATAGATACGTTGGAGACGTATCAAGATGCGGCCCTGTTGAGCCCCGGGGATGTCGACGCAGACGCGGAACTCCTTACCCTCTCCAGGGAAATGAGTCGCGCCCCGCGGTGGGTGGCGATCGCCCTGCAGAATCCTTGCCTCTTGAATCTTCTCGACTGCCTTATTGATGAACTCCTGAGTGCATGACGCCTTACGCCCTACGCCTTCCCCTGTGAAGCGTGCGTTGAAGCACGCCTCCACATGGTGCCCGAGCGCCTCCCTCGCGATGTTGGCTAGGTCTGAGGCCCTCCAGAGGAAAGCCCTCGAGCCCAGCCTGAGAGGGGCACCGGGCGCGCCTTCCTATGCGATAGGTGAAGGCGCCCCATCCAGGGACAAGAGGCTCAGCATAGTTTTGTCGAGTGATGAATTATCATGAAATCCTTGACCCACCTGCAGCTTCTTATTCTTGGGGCGACCTCAGGAGGGAGGACACCGCCCTCGTCTTCAGGGTTCTCAACTGCTACAGCCTGGTAGGCGCGCTCGAGGGAACACACCGCGTCATTTTCCTTGCAGGCGACTGTGATGATGCCGCCGCTCCCTACCATCTTTAAGATGTTGTAGCCATGGTGCGTTGCTGCCATGAACTTGGCCGGTGCTGGGTACCCGAGGATGGTGTTGCATGGCAGGCGAATGTCAGTGATGTCGAAGTCGATGAGCTCGGTGTGGTAGTTGTCGCGTTTGCCATAGGTGACAGGGAGGCCGATCTGCCCTATCGGATGCGCGGAACCGTCGGTCACTCCTGAGAACGATTTGGTAGGCTGAAGCTGGTGATACGGCACTTGGAGTCTGTTGAACGTCTGGACAGAGAGAACATTGAGCCCAACTCCACCATCAATGAGGGTCTTGGTGACGACCACGTTGCTGATGACAGGCGAGAAGAGCATTGGGAGTGCGCCAGCAGTGGCCGCGCACTTGAGCTGATCGGAGGAGCTGAAGGTGATGGCGTATTTGGACCACCTGAGCGGGTGAGTTGCCTCGGGCTTGGGGAGCGCAGCGTTCACCTCTCGTGCGAACTGCTTGAAGATGCAGTGAGAGGCAGGGGCCTGAGAGCCACCCAGGATGAAAGCGATGGCCCGAGGTTCCTGGAAGCCCCCAGACCCCTCGTCCTAGTGATGATCTTCGTTCCTTCTTAGAGGTGGAGGCAGTGGACGAAGAGTAGCGTTGCCCTGAGGCTGGTCCTCACGAGGCTGGTCCCTCCAGGCACCCTCGTGAAGCTGGCCTTGCCAGCGGTCCTCCCGAGGCTGGTCGCGCCACTCCTGGCGATGGTTGCGGCCGTCCCAGCGTCCTCCACCTCGGTCACCTCCGTGACCGTAGCCTTGATCATTGCGCTCGGGCCATCGTCCGAGGAGCCTGTCACGGAGGGCCCTGAGCTCCTGGCAGTCGTTGGTGTTGTGGCTGTGGATGTAGTGGAAGACACAGAATGGTCGGTTGCTCTTGGATGCCTCTGGGTGGCGCAGCCACACTTCATCTGTGGCTCGGTTACAAGCACAATTGGTCCCTTGCCCGTCACGTCCTTGGCCTTGGCCTTCTTGTCTTCTGGGTCAGTGTCAGGGAGCTCGAGGAAGGAGAGGCGCCCCTCCTCAGCCCTCGTGCACTTGTTCGCCGTGTTGAACATCTCCAGGGCTGTGCAGAGGTCCTTGTGAATGCGAGCTCCTCCTTCATCTTGACGTCGGATTTTGGATTCCGCAAACCCTTGATAGGTTCGAACTCTGGGGTGCGTGTGGATATCTCAACCTACCCAGCCTGCCTACTCGCAATCTTCCTAAGCCTAGCGCGTCAAGCTCAAAGGGAGAGAGAGACACAACAGTTTATCCTGGTTCGGCCACCTTGCGATGTAATACCCTATCACTACAGGAATCAGCTTCTTTGCCATCTGCCATGGCGGACGGCAAAGCCATTGATGGCAGACGACAAAGGCCTTTGCCGTCCACTGGCAGACGGCAAAATGTCCGGCCGAACGAGAGCCGGCAAAGGCCTTCTTTGTTTTCTGCTTCACAGAAGCGGACGACAAAGGGTTGTGCCATCCACCGTCATAGCCAAGCAGACAGCAAAGGTTTTGGACGGTAGTGGGGCAGAGTGAGAGCCGTTAGGGTTAAGGACATGTTCTTTGCCATCCGCTAGCAGACGGTAAAGAGCTCAGCTCTTTGCCGTCTGCTAGCGGACGACAAAGAGCTCAGCTGGACAACCGCTGAGAAGCTGCCACCTAGCCAGCAATGCCGTCAGCCAGCGGACGACAAAGAGCTTTGAATCTTTGCCGTCCGCTGGCGGATGGCATAGCTGGCCCTGTTTGCCAGTCCTATATGGCCTCTTTGCCGTCTGCTGGCAGACGACAAAGTGACCAAATAGGCAGCCCAGTTTGCACAGGAAGCTGCCACGTGGGTTAAATGGATCATTTTGGAGCTAACGTAGGTTAAATGGATCATATTGGAGCTAACATAGGTAAACTTGGTTTTTTGAGCTAACGTAGCTAATTATGCTATTTTGACCTAACTAAGCTTATTGTTTCATTTTAGAGGACAACAAGGTAAGTATATGACATTTCTGAGGTTAGCAAGGTTATTATGCCATTTACGAATAAAAATAATTCTTCTTCTTCTTCTTCTTCTTGTTGTTGTTGTTCCTCTTCTTCTTCCTCTTCCTCTTCTTCTTCTTCTTCTTCTTGTTGTTGTTGTTCCTCTTCTTCTTCCTCTTCCTCTTCTTCTTCTTCTTCTTCTTCTTCTTCTTCTTCCTCTTCTTCTTCTTCTTCCTCTTCTTCTTCTTCTCTTCTTCTTCTTCTTCTTCTTCTACTTCTTCTTCTTCTTCTTCTTCTTCTCCT
>NC_041383.1:25967574-25988980 GCF_002162155.2 Triticum dicoccoides
ACGGCAGGCAGGGCCAGTGGGCGGCGGGCGGCAGGGCGGCGGGCAAGGGCAAGGGCGCAAGGCACGGGCGACGGGCAAGGGCAGGGCACGGGCGGAGGCGGCGCTCACTGGGGACGGGGGCGGCGACGCGCAGGGCTTCGGCGTCGGCGTCGGCGTCGGGGCAGGGCTTCGGCGTCGGCGTCGGGGCAGCGCTTCGGCATCGAGAGAGAGGAGAATGGGAAGTGGCAAAACTGCTAAGTGCAGTATTTATAGACGCACCTTTAGTCGCGGTTGGAGAGGCGGACCGCGACTAAAGGGTACCCTTTAGTCGCGGTCCGCCTCCCCAACCGGGACTAAAGGGTTTTGGCGCCGCTTCCGTTCCCGCGCAGAAAGACCCTTTAGTCGCAGTTGGGGACAACAACCGTGACTAAAGGGTACCCTTTAGTCGCGGTCCGCCTCCCCAACCGGGACTAAAGGTCTGTGCTAGAACTGGCGCGGTGCGGTGGGATGTTTAGTCCCACCTCGCTAGCCGAGAGGCTTCGACAGTGGTTTATAAGCGCGGCTGCGCTCACCACTTCGAGCTCCTCTCAAATGCAGGCTTACGGGCCTATTCTGTCACTATGTGCCTGTGGGCCTACTCGGCCTTCTGCGGGCCTGAATCCTGGCCCTTTAATGGGTTTCTAGTCGTATTCAGGCAGTGGTGGCCCAGTAGGTGGCATATTTTCTTTTTTTCTTCCTTTTTTCCTTTTTCCTTTTTTCTTCTGTTTTTTTCTTCTGTTTTTTTCTTATGTTTTTCTTCTGTTTGTTTTTTTCTTCTGTTTTTCCTTTTTTCTTCTGTTTTTTTCTTCTGTTTTTTTCTTCCTTTTTCCTTCTTTCTTCTTCTTCCTTTTTCCTTTTAAAATCAGAAAAATAAAACTAATTCATTTTAAAATCTTAAAAATACAATTATATATCAAAAAAATCAGAAAAATAAAACTAATTCATTTTAAAACCCCTTGAAGGTTTGACAAAAGGTTTGATACATCATTCAGTTCATCGACCAAATACAAAGTTTGGTACAATAAATTATTACACATCAATTCTTCCCTTGTGTCCCTGCTTGCTTACGATTGTGCCGTATCCATGGAGCATCCTCATCATTTAACTTAATGCTTGGGTCAATGTTCACTTTGAAGGGCGGAATTTCACCAAACATATTATAATCTTCTGACATGGCAGTCGTGAGACTTCAGGTTTTGGAACTTTTTCTCCGCCATGTTTATTATTCCCTTTATATTGGACGAGAATCCAGACGGGACCTTCATACTGCTCAGGCATTCAAAAAAGATGACCTTCTCTTCTTTGGTCAGAGCGTAGCTGGCACGACCTTGAAACCATTCCGGATGCCGGTCATCAGGGTCTTTCAAACGTTGCTGGTCCTGCCGTGCTTCCTTTGTATCATTTGTCTTCCCATACACGCCCAAGAAGCTTAGGAGGTTCACGCAAATATTCTTCGTAACGTGCATCACGTCGATTGCAGAGCGGACATCTAGGACTTTCCAATATTCTAGCTCCCAGAATATAGATTTCTTCTTCCACATGGCTGCGTGCCCGTCAGCTCCCTTCGGAACTGATTGTCCGCCAGGACCCTTTCCAAAGATGACTTTCAAATCCTTGACCATATCAAATACCTCAGCACCAGTGCGTTCCGCAGGCTTCGGCCGGTGATCTGCCTTGCCGTTGTAATGCTTGCCTTTCTTTCATACTGGATGAATTTTTGGAAGAAATCGACGATGCCCAAGGTACACGTTCTTCTTACAATTTGGCAAATGTACACTTTCAGTCTCATGTAAGCAGTGCGTGCATGCATTGTATCCCTTATTTGACAGTCCCGAAAGGTTACTAAGAGCAGGCCAATCATTGATGGTTACGAAAAGCAACGCTCGTAGGTCAAATTCCTCTTGTTTGTGCTCATCCCACACACAGACACCACCCCACAGCTGTAAAAGTTCATCAACTAATGGCCTTAGGTACACATCGATGTCGTTGCCGGGTTGCTTCGGACCTTGGATGAGCACTGGCATCATAGTGAACTTCCGCTTCATGCACAACCAAGGAGGAAGGTTGTAGATGCATAGAGTCACGGGCCAGGTGCTATGGCTGGAGCTCTGCTCGCCAAAAGGATTCATGCCATCCGTACTTAGAGCAAATCTTATGTTCCTTGCGTCAGCTGCAAAATCTTTGAACCATCTGTCGATCTTTCTCCATTGCGTTCCATCTGCGGTGTGTCTCAACTCCCCGTCCGACTTACGGTCCTCTTTGTGCCATCGCAACAACTTGGCATGCTCTTTGTTCCTGAACAGACGTTTCAACCGTGGTATTATAGGAGCATACCACATCACCTTGGCGGGAACCCTCTTCCTGGGTTTCTGGCCCTCAACATCGTCACCAGGGTCATCGCCTCTGATCTTATAACGCAATGCAGTGCATACCGGGCATTCATTCAAATTCTTGTATTCACCGCGGTAGAGGATGCAGTCGTTGATGCATGCATGTATCTTCAGAACCTCTAAACCTAGAGGGCAGACAACCTTCTTTGCTTCGTACGTACTGGCGGGCAACTCGTTATCCTTTGGAAACATATTCTTCAACATTTTCAGCAAGTTTTCAAATGCCGAGTCAGCTACACCTGCCTCTGCCTTCCATTTCAGCAAATCCAGTGTGCAGCCCAGCTTTTTCAGACCATCATCGCATCCGGGGTACAGCGCCTTTCTGTGATCCTCTAACATGCGATCCAAATTCTCCCTCTCCTTTTCAGTTTCGCAGCGTCTCCGTGCATCAGCGATGGTCCGACCAAGATCATCAACGGGATCATCACGTGCCTCTTCTTCACCTTCCCCTTCACCTTCAGCATCCTCCATGAAAGTATCACCGAAATGAGCAAGATAGCTTTCATCGATGAAATCATCCCCTTCTTCATCTTCTTCCATTATAACCCCTCTTTCTCCATGCTTGGTCCAACAATTATAGCTTGGCATGAAACCGTGCCGAAGCAGATGCATGTGAACATCTCTTGAGGAAGAGTAACCCTTCTGATTCTTACAGATAACACATGGACAGATAACAAAACCCCCCTACTTGTTCGCATTAGCCACTACGAGGAAATCTTTCAAACCCGTAGTGAACTCGCCGGAGAGTCGGTTACCGTACATCCATTGCCGATTCATCTGCATTATTATAATATAAAATATATAATTAACCATCATGCATTTGTTAAACTAACTAGCTACAAACAATATAAATTAAACAATGAACTGCACACATGCATATTTTATCAATGACACACATGCATGAAAGGTTCAAGTTGCTAACCGCGATCGAGGAGGAAAAAATAAATGAGGAACCTCAAGTGTGGCTCCAACACTTCATATCATGTTTGTTTCACCCTCTTAGGGCATTTCATCAAACACCTTGTGTGCATAAGAGGAACCAAAAGCAAACCTACACCCCCTTGTGAAGCTTGTGAAGAGAAGTGGCACCAAATGGCTAAGTGAGCGTGCTGAACTGGTATATATAGGGGAGGAGCTTTAGTCGCGGTTGGCCTGGCCAACCGCGACTAAAGGCCTTTGCGCACCTTTAGTCGCGGTTGGCCTGGCCAACCGCGACTAAAGCCCCTCACGTGCACCAGCTGGGCCTTTGGTCGCGGTTCGTCTGCCGAACCGCGACTAAAGACTTCATTAGTCGCGGTTCCTACAGTTTCGCGACTAATGGGGCTGGACGGAAGCCTCTTTTTCTACCAGTGTTTCGTAACTAACTAGATATCCTTATTAATTATCTTTAATAGACTAAAGTATGAGACCCACGCCTGTTGTGGGCATCAGTTCATGTAGTGGACATTTGACCACCAGTTGGGCGTAAGTCAGAAGGAAGCACACTTCTCAGGTATCAATTCACCTTTGAAAACACATCCACTCCCTCGTGATTTTGGTAATTCATGGCAAAATACATGTTGTTGGATTAATGTTTTTCTTGAGTATATTTCAGGATGAGTTCAACTTAGGCATAACTTTGGGATGTGAAATGGAACCCCTCAAGATACTAAGGACAAGTGTTGGCCAAGGCTCAAGACTTAATTTTATATTTAAGTGATCCAAGATCCGTTGAGTCCATAAGTATGCCAATACTATTAAAATGGATTAAGGTTGTAATCATGGACTCACTACCCAAGTGCTTGGAGATCAAACTCCAAAAGCATCAAACGATTTCCCACATTCCACTTTGTCTCAAACCCTAAGTGCAACTTGATCTCATTGAAGCATTCCCATCTGGCCTCACCGAGCTACATATGACATAGTCGTTGCCTAAACCCTAGACTTTCAGTCTCATCGAGTTGGCCATTTGGTCCCACCGAAGAGCACGCCAACCTTCTGTTGCCTACTGAAATTCAATTGGAATTTCCGACCGGTTTCAGTCGGTGACACCGAAGAGTGGAAAGTGCTTAGGTCATCATATCTCGGAGCCATCGAACGTTTTTACCCGGTCTCACCAAAATGCCTAAAGTTCAAACATTTTTTATTAATCGGTCTCACCGGGTGATTTCATCTGGTCACATCGAGTAGTGCATAAAGGTGAGTAACAGTTGGATTTTTGGTGCTGCCTATTTATACCCCACCCACTCCACCAAACTCTCAGAGAGCAATCAGAGCGAAGCAAACACTTCTCATATCCAGTTTTCTGAGAGAGAGCTCCAAATCCTTGTGTTGAGACTAAAGGGATTCCATTCCTACCATAGAATGTTAATTTTTAGTCACCTGCTTTCCACACAAATCCTCTCCTACCCCAAAGCCAGATCTGTGAGAGAGTGTTTAATTGTTGAGGAGATTATCTTTTGAAGCACAAGAATAAGGAGTTCATCATCAACAACCCCACATATTACCTTTTGGAGGGTGGTGCTGATACGTCCATTTTGCATCATGCTTTTATATTGATATTTATTGCATTGTGAGCTGTTATTACATATTATAGTACAATGCTTATGTCTTTTCTCTCTTATTTTACAAGGTTTACATGAAGAGGGAGAATGTCGGCAGCTGGAATTCTGGACTGGAAAAGGAGCAAATCTGAGAGACCTATTATGCACAACTCCAAAAGTCCTGAAACTTTACAGAGAATTATTTTGGAATTAATAAAAACTATTGGGCGAAGAAAGTACCAGAGGGGCCCCACCAGGAAGCCGCAAGGGTGGGGGCGCGTCCTACCCCCTGGGCGCGCCCCTTGCCTTGTGGGCCCCCTGGCAGGCCTCCGGTGCCCATCTTATGCTATATGATGTGTTTTGACCTGGAAAAAATCAAGAGGAAGCTTTTGGGACGAAGCGTCGCCATCTCGAGGAGGAACCTGGGTAGAAGCAATCTAGGGCTCCGGCGGAGCTGTTCTACCGGGAAACTTCCCTCCAGGAGGGGGAAATCAAAGTCATCGTCATCACCAACGATCCTCTCATCGAGAGGGGGTCAATCTCCATCAACATCTTCACCAGCACCATCTCCTCTCAAACCCTAGTTCATCTCTTGTATCCGATCTTTGTCTCAAAACCTCAGATTGGTACTTGTGGGTTGCTAGTAGTGTTGATTACTCCTTGTAGTTGATGCTAGTTGGTTTATTCGGTGGAAGATCATATGTTCAGATCCTTAATGATAATTATTACTCTCGATTATGAACATGAATCTGCTTTGTAAGTAGTTACGATTGTTTCTGAGGACATGGGAGAAGTCTTATTATAAGTAATCATGTGAATTTGGTATTTGTTCGATATTTTGATGAGATGAATGTTGTCTTTCCTCTAGTGGTGTTAGGTGAACGTTTACTACATGACACTTCACCCTGATTTGGGCCTAGGGGAATGCATTGGGTAGTAATAAGTAGATGTTGAGTTGCTAGAGTGACAGAAGGTTAAATCTAGTTTATGTGTTGCTATTTAAGGGGCTGATTTGGATCCATATGTTTCAAGCTATGGTTAGATTTATCTTAATTCTTCTCTCATAGTTGTGGATGCTTGCGAGAGGGGTTAATCATAAGTGGGAGATTTGTCCAAGTAAGGACAGCACCCGAGCACAAGTCCACCCACATATCAAATTATAAAAGTAACGAACGTGAATCATATGAGCATGATGAAAACTAACTTGACAGTAATTCCCATGTGTCCTCGGGAGCGCTTTGCATTATATAAGAATTCATCCAGGCTTGTCCTTTGCTACAAAAAGGATTGGGACACCTTGATGCACCTTAGTTACTTTTATTACATGTTACCCGTTACGAATTATCTTATCACAAAACTATCTGTTACCGATAATTTCAATCAATGTTGGGGATATCGCTTATCGGGAACTTATTGGTCGACCCAAGATATGGGGTAAATCGGCCATTTTATCGTCATATCGGCCGATTTATCGTCATATCAGCCGATTTATCGTCATATCAGCTGATTTATCGGCCGTTTTATCTTATCGGTCAGACAACAGTAAGCGATAAATCGGTCGATTTATCGGAATATCGGAAGATATCTTGAACAGTGATTTCAATGCTTGCAGAGAATACCTTGCTGAAAACCGCTTGTCATTTCCGCCTGCTCCTCGTTGGGTTCGACACTCCTACTAATCAAAAGGACTACGACAGATCCCCTATATTTGTGGGTCATCAAGACTCTTTACTGGCGCCGCTGCCGGGGAGTGAAGCTCCTTTGGTGAATGGAATTTGGTAAGGAAACATTTATATAGTGTGCTGAAACTTACTGTCACTTGTCATTATGGAAAATAATCCTTTGAGGGGCTTGTTCTGGGTATCTTCACCTCGAACGGTAGAGCAAAGAGTTGCTCCTCAACCTACTGAACCTACTGAAAACATTTATTATGAAATTCCTTCGGGTATGATAGAGAAACTGCTGGCTAATCCTTATGCAGGAGATGGAACATTACATCCTGATATGCATCTAATCTATGTGAATGAAGTTTGTGGATTATTTAAGCTTGCAGGTTTTCCTGAGTGAAAGTATCGATATGGTTGACTAGAGGGGGGGTGAATAGGCAACTAACAATTTTTAAGCTTTTCTTTTAACAATTTAAACCTTGCGACAAAATAGGTTGTCTAGATATGCAACTACGTGGACAACCTATATGATGCAATGAAAACTAGCACACGAGCAAGCAATAGATACAATACAAGTAAGCTTGCAAAAGTAAAGGCACGAAATAACCAAGAGTGGAGCCGGTGAAGACGAGGATGTGTTACCGAAGTTCCTTCCTTTTAAGGGGAAGTACGTCTCCGTTAGAGCGGTGTGGAGGCACAATGCTCCCCAAGAAGCCACTAGGGCCACCGTAATCTCCTCACGCCCTCACACAATGCGAGATGCCGTGATTCCACTATTGGTGCCCTAGAAGGCGGCGATCGAACCTTTACAAACAAGGTTGGGGCAATCTCCACAACACTTGGAGGCTCCCAACAACACCACGAAGCTTCACCACAATGGAGTATGGCTTTGAGGTGACCTCAACCGTCTAGGGTGCTCAAACACCCAAGAGTAACAAGATCCACTAGGGATTAGTGGGGGAATCAAATATCTCTTGGTGGAAGTGTAGATCCGGCCCTTGTCACCCAATCCCGAGCAAATCAACAAGTTTGATTGGCTAGGGAGAGAGATCTGGCCAAAATGGAGCTTGGAGCAACAATGGAGCTTGGAGGTGGAAGAGGTAGTCAACTAGAGGTAGGAGACGCCCCTTTTATAGTTATGGAAAAGATCCAACCGTTATCCACATGTTCAGCTTGCGACATGCGGTACTACCGCTCCAGGGGCGCGGTACTACCGTAAGGCCACGCGGTACTACCGTGGAGGACCACGGTACTTCCGCGGCAGCAGCAGAGGCCGGAACTTGCCTGACTGAGTGCAGTACTACTGCTTGCGCGGTACTACTGCTCCCCCTTGCGGTACTACCGCAAGGCAGGAAAGTTAATGTCTGCGAAGAGCGCGGATGAAATAAACTACATCCGTGCCTACTTCTGCTGAAAATGAAATAGTGCAAACAATCTGACGAGGTACTACCGCCCACGGGGCGCGGTACTACCGTGGAGGCGCGGATGTAAAAAAATTACATCCGCTCCTACTATCGTGACGCAGCGGTACTAGGTACAAGGGCCACGGTACTACGACTCCGGGGGAGCGGTACTATCGTGGCCTCCCGCGGTACTACCGCGCAGGACGTGCGGTACTACCGTGGTGGCGCGGATGTAAAAAATTACATCCGCCCCTACTACCGTACCGGAGCGGCACTAAGCCTGGGAGCCACGGTACTAAGTCTCCAGAGGAGCGGTACTACCGTGTCCCCCAGCAGTACTACCGCAGGTGCTTGCGGTACTACCGCTCCATAGAGCAGTACTACCGCAAGTACAGCAGTAGCCGTCAGATTAAGCACAACTAGGATAACGGAGAGATGCTCCAAAGTGCAAGGGAAAGGAAGGACATGAGTACGTGTTGATTCCACCCGAACCTTTCTGACGCGGACCCCCTCTTAATAGTACGGCTCTCCTACGACTCAAATCCACCATAGAGAAACGTAGAACAATGCCGTCTTCAATAGTCTTCGAGGGGCACCGAATCGTCTCGTGCCTAGAGATGAAGCGTCTGAGAAACTAAAGGCACATGATTAGTCCGCAAAAGCATTGTCATCAATCACCAAAACACTTAAGGGATAAATATGCTCTTACACCGAGGATGAAGTCAAGAAGAAGGTCTTCCCTTTATCTTTGAAGGGAAAGGCATTGACATGGTATAGGATATGTGATGATATTGGATCATGGAACTACAACCGACTGAAATTGGAATTTTATCAGAAGTTTAATCCTATGCATCTGGTTCATCGTGATCGGAATTATATATATAATTTTTTGCCCTATGAAGGATAAAGTAACACTCAGGCTTGGGGGAGGCTTACGTAAATGTTATATTCATGCCCCAATCATGAGCTCTCGAGATAAATTATTATTCATAATTTTTATGCTTGGCTTTCTTGTAATGATCAATCCATGCTCGATATTTCTTGTACTTGTTCTTTTATGAAGAAGACTATTGAATTCAAATGGGATTTATTGGAAAGAATTAAACGCAACTCTGAAGATTGGGAACTCGACGAAGGTAAGGAGTCAGGTACAAACCTCAAATTTGAATGTGTTAAATCTTTTATGGATATCGATGCTTTTCATGAATTTAGCACTAAATATGGACTTGACTCTGAGATAGTAGCTTCTTTCTGCGAATCATTTGCTACTCATGTTGATCTCCCTAAGGAGAAGTGATTTAAATATCATCCTCCCATTGAAGTGAAAGTAGTGGAACCTATTAAAGTTGAATAAGAAACTATTACTTATAATGTTGATCCTATTGTTCCTACTGCTCATATTGAGAAACCACATTTTTCTGTTAGGATAAAGAATCATGCTAAAGCTTCAGTTGTTATTCGTAAGAGTTATACTAGAACACCTACACCCCCTAAACAAATTAAAGTTGAGCCTAGTGTTGCTATGGTTAAAGATCTCTTGGTCGATAATATTGAAGGGCATGTTATTTACTTTTGTGATGAAGCTGCTAGAATTGCAAGACCTGATACAAAAGATAAACATAGACCTGTTGTTGGCATGCCTGTTGTTTCTGTTAAAATAGGATATCATTGCTATCATGGCTTATGCGATGTGGGTGCTAGTGAGAGTGCAATTCCTTTTACTTTATATCAAGAAATTATGAACGATATTGCACCTGCTGAGATAGAAGATATTGATGTTACTATTAAGTGTGCCAATAGAAATACTATTTCACATATTGGGATTGTTAGAGATGTTGAAGTCTTGTGTGGGAAAATAAAATACCCTACTGATTTTCTTATTCTTGGTTCCCCACAAGAAGGTTTTTGTCCCATTATATTTGGTAGACCTTTCTTGAACACTGTCAATGCTAAGATAGACTGTGAGAAAGAAATTGTTACTCGAAGTTTTGGGGATGTGTCTCATGATTTCAATTTCTCTAAATTTCGTAGACAACCCCATGATAAAGAATTGCCGAGTAAGGATGAAATTATTGGTCTTGCTTCTATTGTCGTACCTCCCACCGATCCTTTAGAACAATATTTGCTAGACCATGAGAATGATATGTTTATGAATGAAAGAAAGGAATTAGATGAAATATTCTTTAACCAAATGCCTGTTTTGAAACACAACTTGCCTGTTCAAATCCTCGGGGATCCTCCTCCACCAAGGGTGAACCCATGTTTGAGCTTAAACAATTACTTGATACTTTGAAATATGCTTATCTTGATGCGATAAAGATATATCTTGTTATTATTAGTGCTAACCTTTTAGAGCATGAAGAAAAGAAATTATTGAAAGCTCTGAAGAAGCACCGTGCCACCATTGGATATACTCTTGATGATCTTAAGGGCATTAGTCCCACTCTATGTCAGCACAAAATTATTATGAAGCCTGATGCTAAACCAGTCATTGATCATCAACGATGGTTAAATCCTAAGATGAAAGAAGTGGTAAGAAATGAAATATTAAAGCTTCTGGAAGCAGGTATAATTTATCCTATTGCTGATAGTAGATGGGTAAGTCCCGTTCATCGTGTCCCTAAGAAGGGAGGTATTAGTGTTGTTCCTAATGATAAGAATGAATTAATTCCACAAAGAGTTGTTACAGGCTATAGAATTGTAATTGATTTTTGCAAATTAAACAAAGCTACTAGAAAACATCATTACCCTCTAACTTTTATTGATCAAATGCTAGAAAGACTATCCAAACATACACATTTTTTCTTTCTAGATGGTTATTCTTGTTTTTCTCAATTACCTGTGTCAAAAGAGGACCAAGAAAAGACCACTTTTACTTGTCCTTTCTGTACTTTTGCTTATAGACGTATGTCTTTTGGATTATGTAATGCACCTTCTACCTTTCAAAGATGTATGGCTGCTATATTCTCGGACTTCTGTGAAAAGATTGTTGAGGTTTTCATGGATGATTTTCCCATTTATGAAACTTCTTTTGATGATTTCTTAAGCAACCTTGATCGAGTTTTGCAGAGATGTGAAGAAACTAATCTTGTTTTGAATTGGGAGAAGTGCCACTTTATGGTTAATGAAGGTATTGTCTTGGGGCACAATATTTCTGAAACAGGTATTGAAGTGGATAAAGCTAAAGTAGATGCTATTGAAAAGATTGTTGGAAATATGCCCTAGAGGCAATAATAAAATGGTTATTATTGTATTTCCTTGTTCATGATAATTGTCTATTGTTCATGCTTTAATTGTATTAACTGGAAACCGTAATACATGTGTGAATACATAGACCACAACATGTCCCTAGTGAGCCTCTAGTTGACTAGCTCGTTGATCAATAGATGGTTATGGTTTTCTGACCATGGACATTGGATGTCATTGATAACGGGATCACATCATTAGGAGAATGATGTGATGGACAAGACCCAATCCTAAGCATAGCACAAGATCGTGTAGTTCGTTTGCTAAGAGCTTTTCTAATGTCAAGCATCATTTCCTTAGACCATGAGATTGTGCAACTCCCGGATACCGTAGGAATGCTTTGGGTGTACCAAACGTCACAACATAATTGGGTGGCTATAAAGGTGCACTACAGGTATCTCCGAAAGTGTGTGTTGGGTTGGCACGAATCAAGACTGGGATTTGTCACTCCGTATGACGGAGAGGTATCTCTGAGACCACTCAGTAATGCATCATCATAATGAGCTCAATGTGAATAAGTAGTTAGTCACGGGATCATGCATTACAGAACGAGTAAAGTGACTTGCCGGTAACGAGATTGAACGAGGTATTGGGATACCGACGATCGAATCTAGGGCAAGTAACGTACCGATTGACAAAGGGAATTGTATATGGGATTACTTGAATTCTCGACATCATGGTTCATCCGATGAGATCATCGTGGAACATGTGGGAGCCAACATGGGTATCCAGATCCCGCTGTTGGTTATTGGTCGGAGAGCTGTCTCGGTCATGTCTGCGTGATTCCCGAACCCGTAGGGTCTACACACTTAAGGTTCGATGACGCTAGGGTTATTAGGAAGATTTGTATGTCATTACCGAATGTTGTTCGGAGTCCCGGATGAGACCTCGGACGTCACAAGAAGTTCCGGAATGGTTCGGAGGTGAAGATGTATACGTGGGAAGTTGTCATACGGTCACCGGAAATATTCGGGGGCATACCGGTATTGTACCGGGGCCACCGGAGGGGTTCCGTGGGTCCACCGGGAGGGGCCACCTGTCCCGGAGGGCCTCATGGGCTGTAGAGGGAAGGGAACCAGCCCCTTGGAGGCTGGGTGCCACCCCCCCTAGGGCCCATGCGCCTAGGGTTGGGGGAACCCTAAGGGGGGCGCCTCCCCTTGCTTGGGGGGCAAGCCCCCTCCCCCCTTGGCCGCCGCCCCCCTCTAGATCCCATCTAGAGGGGCCGGCCCTCCTTCCCCCTTTTCCTGAAAATAGAGGGGCGAGGGGAGGGCTGCAGCACCACATCCAGGGTGCAGCCCCTCCCCTCTCCAACACCTCTCCTCCTCCGCGCGAGCTTGGCGAAGCCCTGCCGGAGAACTGCCACTCCATCACCACCACGACGTCGTGCTGCTGTTGGAGACTTCTTCCTCAACCTCTCCCTCCTCCTTGCTGGATCAAGGCGCGGGAGACGTCACCGAGCTGCACGTGTGTTGAACGCGGAGGTGCCGTTATTCGGCGCTAAGATCGGAATCCACCGCGATCTGAATCGCTTTGAGTACGACTCCTTCATCCGCATTCTTGCAACGCTTCCGTCTCACGATCTTCAAGGGTATGAAGATGCACTCCCCTCTCTCTTGTTGCTAGAATCTCCATAGATTGATCTTGGTGTTGCGTAGAAAATTTTGAATTTGTGCTACGTTCCTCAACAATGATGTCGTGTCCTAAAGATATCAAAGGTATAAGAAGTTTCCTTCGTCATGTTGGTTTCTGTAGGAGATTTATTAAAGACTTCTCTAAAATTTCTAGGCCTCTCACTAATCTCTTGCAAAAAGATGTTCCTTTTTGTTTTTTATGATGATTGTGTAGAAGCATTTGAAATACTTAAGAAAGACTTGATTTCTACACCTATTGTTCAACCACCTGATTGGATTTTACCCTTTGAAATTATGTGTGATGCTAGTGATTATGTTGTTGGTGTTGTTCTAGGGCAAAGAGTTGATAAAAAATTGAATGTTATTCATTATGCTAGTAAAACTCTAGACAGTTCCCAGAGAAATTATGCTACTACTGAATAAAAAAATTTAGTAGTTGTTTTTGCTTGTGACAAGTTCAGTTCTTATATTGTTGATTCCAAAGTAACTCTTGACACTGATCATGCTGCTATTAAATATCTTATGGAAAAGAAAGATGCTAAACCTAGACTTATTAGATGGGTTCTCTTGCTGCAAAAATTTGATTTGCATATTATTGATAGAAAGGGAGCTGGGAACCCCGTTGCAGAAAACTTGTCTAGGTTAGAAAATGTTCTTGATGACACACTGCCTATTGATGATAGCTTTCCTGATGAGCAATTAGTTGTCATAAATGCTTCTCGTAATACTCCATGGTATGTTGATTATGCTAATTACATTGTTGCTAAATTTATACCACCTAGTTTCACATACCAACAAAAGAAAAAGTTTTTCTACGAATTAGGACATTACTTTTGGGATGACCCACACCTTTATAAAGAAGGAGTAGATGGTGTTATTATACGTTGTGTACCTGAGCATGAACAGGAACAGATCCTACGCTAGTGTCACTCCAAGGCCTAGGGAGGACACCACACTGGAGATAGAACTGCACACAAGGTATTGCAATCCGGTTTTATTGGCCTACTCTCTTCAAGGATGCTCGTAAGTTTTTCTTATCTTATGATGAATGCCAGAGAATTGGCAATATTAGTAGACGTCCGGAAATGCCTATGAATTATTCACTTGTTATTGAACCATTTGATGTTTGGGGCTTTGATTATATGGGACCTTTTCCTTCCTCTAATGGGTATACACATATTTTAGTTGCTATTGATTATGTTACTAAGTGGGTAGAAGCTATTCCAACTAGTAGTGTTGATCATAACACTTCTTTTAGGATGCTTAAAGAAGTTATTTTTTCGAGGTTTGGAGTCCCTAGATATTTAGTGGCTGATGGTGGTTCACATTTTATTCATGGTGCTTTCCGTAAATTGCTTGCTAAATATGATGTCAACCATATAATTGCATCTCCATATCATCCTCAGTCTAGTGGTCAAGTAGAATTGAGTAATAGAGGAATAAAATTAATCTTGCAAAAGGATACAAAAGATAACCCACTCTAGATCTATTCACAGTCTTGTGCAAAATTAATTTGAGCTCTCTATTGCTCAACTCTACTTGACCACTAGACTGCGGATGATAAGGAGATGCTATTCTATGATTGACATCATACTTAGCAAGCATCTTACGGAAAGCACCATGAATGAAATGTGAACCACCATCAGTCATAAGATATCTAGGGACTCCAAACCTCGGAAAAATAACTTCTTTAAGCATTTTAATAGAAGTGTTATGAACAGCACTACTAGTTGGAATAGCTTCTACCCACTTAGTAATGTAATCAACAACAACTAAAATATGTGTATAACCATTAGAGGCAGGAAAAGGTCCCATATAATCAAAGCCCCAAACATCAAACGGTTCAATAATAAGAGAATAATTCATAGGCATTTCTTGACGTCTACTAATGTTACCTATTCTTTGACATTCATCACAAGATAAGACAAACTTATGAGCGTCTTTGAAGAGAGTAGGCCAATAAAAACCAGATTGTAGTACCTTGTGTGCAGTTCTATCTCCAGCGTGGTGCCCTCCATAAGATTCAGAGTGGCACTTACGTAGAATCTATTCCTATTCATGCTTAGGCACACAACGTCTAATAACACCATCTACTCCTTCTTTATAAAGGTGTGGATCATCCCAGAAGTAATGTCTTAAATCATAAAAGAACTTTTTCTTTTGCTGGTATATGAAACTAGGCGGTAAATATTTAGCAACAATGTAATTAGCATAATCAGCATAGCAAGGAGCAGTACGAGAAGCATTGACGGCTGCTAATTGTTCATCAGGGAAGCTATCATTAATAGGCAGTGGGTCATCAAGAACATTCTCTAACCTAGACAAGTTATCTGCAACGGGGTTCTCAGCTCCCTTTCTATCAATAATATGCAAGTCAAATTCTTGGAGCAAGAGAACCCATCTAATGAGTCTAGGCTTAGCATCTTTCTTTTCCATAAGATATTTAATAGCAGCATGATCAGTGTGAATAGTAACTTCGAAATCAACAATATAAGGTCTGAACTTATCACATGCAAACACAACTGCTAAGAACTCTTTTTCAGTAGTAGCATAATTTCTCTCGGCAGTATCAAGAGTCTTACTAGCATACTGGATAACATTCAATTTCTTATCAACTCTTTGCCCTAAAACAGCACCTACAACATAATCACTAGCATCGCACATGATTTCAAGAGGTGAATTCCAATCAGGTGGCTGAACAATAGGTGCAGTGATCAAAGCTTTCTTAAGTACTTCAAACGCTTCTACACAATCATCATCAAAGACAAAAGGAATATCTTTTTGCAATAAATAAGTCAGAGGCCTAGAGATTTTAGAAAAGTCCTTAATGAACCTCCTATAAAAACCGACATGACCTAGGAAACTTCTTATACCTTTTATGTCCTTGGGACATGGCATCTTTTCAATAGCATCAACTTTGGCTTTATCAACTTCAATACCTCTCTCGGAGATCTTGTGCCCCAAGACAATGCCTTCATTAACCATAAAATGACACTTTTCCCAATTCAGGACGAGACTAGTGTCTTCGCATCTCCGCAAAACTCGATCAAGGTTGCTCAAACAATCATCAAAAGAGGATCCATAGACGGAAAAGTCATCCATGAATACCTCACAAATCTTTTCACAAAAATCAGAGAATATAGCCATCATGCATCTTTGAAAGGTAGCAGGTGCATTACATAAACCAAAAGGCATACGTCTATAAGCAAAAGTACCAAAAGGGCAAGTAAAAGTAGTTTTAGAATGATCCTTCGCTGACACGGGTATCTGAGAGAAAGCAGAATAACCATCTAGAAAGCAAAAATGTGTGTGTTTGGATAGCCTTTCTAGCATTTGATCAATAAAAAGGTAAAGGGTAATGATCTTTCTTGGTAGCTTTATTTAACTTACAGAAATCAATTACCATCCTATAACCTGTAATAATTCTTTGCGGGGTCAATTCATCTTTATCATTTGGAACGACGGTAATACCTCCCTTTTTAGGGACACAATGGACAGGGCTTACCCATTCACTATCAGCAACGGGATAAATAATACCTGCCTCAAGGAGCTTTAGTATCTCCTTTCTTACCACTTCCTTCATCTTGGGATTTAATCGTCTTTGAGGATCTCTAACTGGTTTGGCATCATCCTCCAATGTAATTTTGTGTTGACATAACGTCGGACTAACGCCCTTAAGATCATCCAGAGTATATCCAATAGCTGCTCGGTGCTTCTTCGGAGTTTTCAATAATCTTTCTTCTTCTTTCTCTGAAAGGTTAGCACTAATAATAACAGGATATATTTCTTTTTCATCAAGATAAGCACACTTAAGATTATGAGGTAATGGTTTGAGTTCAAACACGGGATCACCCTTGGGTGGAGGGGGAACCCCAAGAATTTCAACGGGAAGGTTATGTTTCAGCATAGGTTCCTGTTTAAGGAACACTTCATCCATTTCTTCCCTTTCCTTCATAAACATATCGTTTTCATGGTCTAGCAAATATTGTTCTAACGGATCAGTTGGAGGAACAGCAATGGAAGCAAGACCAATAATCTCATCCTTGCTAGGTGGTTCCCTTTCACGAGGTTGTCTACTAAACTTAGCGAAATTAAACTCATGAGACATACCATCTATGCCAACAGTGACAATATTCATTTCACAATTAATCTTAGCACTAGCAGTATTCAAGAAGGGTCTACCAAAAATAATGGGACAAAAATCATCTTGTGGGGAACCAAGAACAAGGAAATCAGCAGGGGATTTAACCTTCCCACACAAAACTTCAACATATCTAACAATCACAATAGGTTTAATGGTGTCCCTATTAGCAAGCTTAATAGTAACATCAATGTCTTCTAATTCAACGGGTGCAATGTCGTGCATAATTTCTTTATAAAGATCATAAGGTATCGCACTAGCACTAGCACCCATATCACATAAGCCATGATAACAATGATCTCCTATTTTAACAGAATTAACAGGCATGCCTATGACGGGTCTACGTGTCTTAGTATCAGGTCTAGCAATATTAGCAGTCTCGCCCAAGAAAGAAATAACATGCCCATCTAAGTCCTCATCCAAGATATATTTAACCATAGCAATACTAGGTTAAACATTAATTTGCTCAGGAGGTGTATAAGTCCTAGTATTACTCTTACGAACAACAGTCGAAGCTTTAGCATGATCCTTTATCCTAACAGGAAAACGAGGTTTTTAAACATAAGAAGTAGGAACAATAGGATCACTATAGGTAATAGTCTTTTCTTCGACTATAATAGGTGCAACTACTTTCACTTCTACAGGAGGATTATATTTAAACCACTTCTCTTTAGGGAGATCAACGTGAGTAGCAAAATATTCACAAAAAGTAGCTACTATCTCAGAGTCAAATCCATACTTAGCGCTAAACCCACGAAAAGCATCGGTATCCATAAAAGATTTAACACAGTCGAACTTAGGTGTCATACCTGACTCCTAACCATCGTCGGAACCCCAATCTTCAGAGTTGCGTTTAATTCTTTCCAATAAGTCCCATTTGAAATCAATAGTCTTCAGCATATAAGAACCAGCACAGGAAGTATCGAGCAGGTTGCGATTATCAAGAGAAAGACGAGCATAAAAATTCTGAATAATAATTTCCCGAGAGAGCTCATGATTAGGGGATGAATATAAGATTGACTTAAGCCTCCCCCAAGATTGAGCAATGCTTTCTCCTTCGCGAGGCCAGAAATTATATATGTAATTACGATCACAGCAATCGCGCGCGATGGCCAATCGATTGAACCCCTCCGAACCAAGGACCCATTTACTGCTCAGTGTGGGGTTCTTGTTAGGGACATGATCCCAATCAGCATCGAGCTATGGAATCAGCCTAAGAAGGAAGAGGTTCAAGTTTCTTTTGTTGAAGATAGACAGCAAGAGGATCTTTGGAAAGCGCTGAAGGTAAATTTCACCCTACTGGAAGAGGAGGATCCGGAGAATCCAGTTATAGAGTCATTGATCAAGTCCTTTGCTCTCAAGAAGATGCAGATCTATTCAGGAGGTCGAAGAATGAGCTGAAAGCAAAGCTTGTCGACGAAGAAAATACACGAGAATTCATCGGCCGGTATGAGAAGCTCAGAGATTAATAGGACGCATTTGTGGCCAACAAGACATCAGAGAGGAGTAAGAAGATGTCAGCGACAAAAAAGATAAATGCTGCGAAGAAGGAGCATCACCATCGCACGGGGTCAGGTGGCTACCTCAAAGCCCGACCGTTGTGGGCCTAGGCTGAGAATGACCTGCTTGATAAAGGGGTCGAACCAGAGACATTGAACTGGCCAGACCATTTCCGGACTTGGTTCTTCGGGGTTGGTGGAACATTGGACCCTGTAATAGGGAAGTGCATTTGGACGAGCGACCCTGTAATAGGGAAGTGCATTTGGATCTGTTCGACCTCTGAACCCGGCGCAACTTTTCACTGCCGTCCAATTCCAGAAGGATATGCTAGGGACAAAATAACGGAGGGATTTGAGGAGCTCGTGCTTGAACACCCTACCATTGAAGGGCAGACTCGGATGAGTTCTGCTCTGAAGACTCCATGCCTATGAAGGAAGGAGCTCATCAACCTCCAAACTGGACGCCTCGGCCACCTCCTCCTCCTCCGGCGAGTCAGGGCACTCCACCTCCTCCTCCGACTGCTCCTCCGGCGAGTGATCAAGGCATTCTGCCTCCTTCTTCGGTGTGTGGCGGCACTCCGCCTCCTTCTCCGCCTGCGCCAGCGCGCCCGACCAGCCAGCCTCCTCCTTCTCCGCCTCGTCATCAATGGCGGAAGAGACCCGCCACCGCTCCGGCTGCTCCGGTGCATCGTAGTCCTTCTCCTCCGCCTCGTAAGCAACGAAAGAAGACAGCCGCAGCCGCTCGGCCTGCTCCGGCGTCTAGTAGTACAACCAGAGGCGGGAGGCAATACAGATTCGGTCCATCTCTCAAGACTCCTGAGAAGTTACCATACGATATGACCGAACAGGAAAATGCGGAGATCTGTCAAGCCCAAGTGAAGGACTACTTTGAAACGCAAAGAGCTAAGAGACATCCACCTCCGGAGGAGAAGATAGATCCGATGAAAGTGAAGCGCACTTTGGATGCCCTGCAGCGACCACCACCGTCTCCGCCGCAAACCAACTATGAGCGGATTACTGAAAAGACATATAAGGAAGTGAAGCAGTTGGGAAGTACTTGCAGTGACAAAAGGTTACAAGAACGAAGAAGTGGGAAAAATATTCCCCAGCTCGGCTAAGAAGCGAACCAATCGTGCCCCCCGCTCAAGGTGTCTAGCGATATCGTCGCTAATCATCTGGTGATCTTGCCCGGTACCAATCCTGCAGATTACATGCACAACGATGATGCACATTTTGATATAATGGAGGTGGACGAATTCAAATACGAGTATGGGAAGCCTCTCATCAAAGATGGAACTACTCTAACAACGATGATGCGAAGATTCCATGATTGGTACATGGAAACCTGCAGAAAGTCTGGGAAGAAAATTGATACTTTGAAGCTGAAAGTTAAAGAGGATCAGCACGACCTCGTTGGAAATGAGGAGTTGTCTGTTCCATTTGAGGAGTTCTTCCAGTTTTTCAATCTAAAGGCCCTCGATAAATTAACTACCACTCGCTACTGTCTGTAAGTACTACTTCTGTCATTAAGTCTCTATATATAGCTCAGCACTTTCATTGCATGTATATATAATTATCCTCACTATATTATGTAGATTGAAGATCGTCGAATTCAGAAAAGCTGAAATGTATGATATTGTGTTCATTAACACAAATCTCATAGATCAATATACGGTTACATTTCATGCCAAAGAAACCGAGGACAACTTGCGATGATCGTTGGTAATAAATCAAAACAAAGATACAATACTCTTTCCTTACAACTTCAAGTGAGTGTTATTGTCTTGTGCATATTCGGTTTCCCTTAATTATTACTCGAGGTTATAGTAATTAATGTAATTGATGAGTTATGCATGTGTGCGCAGGTTCCACTATATTATCCTAGAGATTAAGCTTGGGCAGGGACTAGTAAACGTCTTAGACTCGAGACGAAAAGATCCTGAGGACAATTTAGACATGTCTAAAATGCTCGACAAGTAAGTTGAATCGATCATTATAGCACCATATCGGAAACTTTGTTCATTTCATGATATCAAGTAATTGTTTTCTTTGTCTCACAAGGTTTGGAAACTATTCACCGCACAAGTTCCGGTACTGCCGCGGGATCTGCGGTGGAAATACCCGAAAGTAAGTACTACTAGCTAGCTAGTTCCGCGCATCTCCCGTTGATTCTAGCTACTTTCATCAATGCCATTTATAATGCTTCATTATCAATTTGATTGACCTCTATTTCTCGTAAAGTTCTCGTGGCAGGAAGCCGGGAATAATTACTATGGATACTACGTCTGCGAGTTCATCTGCAACGCGACGACCAAGAATTGGCGGGGCTACTCTAAAAGACAATATGAAGTGTGTAAGCAAAAATATTCACAAGTTTATTTTATTACCATCATATTGAGTTTCATTCATATATATGTATTGACCCCCTTATTCAAATTAGATTTGGGAAATGCGGAATGAACTCCTACCACAAGATCGCATGCGAGCAATTCAAGAGGAATTGTTGGATTCTTTCTTGACCACGTCATCAATAAAGCCGGAGAATACCATGCATGTGGAAGTTGAGTTCATATGTTAGGGTATTGTAAGAGATCTTACACATTATATATATATATATATATATATATATATATATATATATATATATATATATATATATATATATATATATATATAGCCAGTACCGCCGGTAAGATATACGAAAACTTGTTGTTCGACCAATCTCTCGGAGAAGGAGAGGTCGATCACTTCTCTCTGTATATGTACATGATGATCTTCTGTACCTAATAGTTTCCTTCATTTGCTTACTAGCTAGCTAGCGTGTCGATTCCTCTTTATACGTATAGTACGTAGTGTCAACTAAGCATGGAGATAAGAGAGAACACTTCT
>NC_041383.1:25989550-26011999 GCF_002162155.2 Triticum dicoccoides
AAACCCAGCCCCTGAACTGCTGACGCGTGGAAGCCTTTTGGTCCCGGTTGGTGGCACCAACCGGGACAAAAAGGCCCCACTGCCTGGGCCAGCGGCAGTGGCCACGTGGAGCCCCATCTGTCCCGGTTCCTGGGCGAACCGGGACTAAAGGTATAGGGCTTTAGTATCGACCCTTTAGTCCCGGTTCGGGAACCGGGACAAATGGCCCTCACAACCGGGACGATTGGCCCTTTTTCTACTAGTAGGGCTCCAGACTGGGAGTCCAGCACTAACCCCACTGATCGCACCCTGGTGCTCAGTGGGGTGGAGACGCGTCGAAAGGCGGCCTCTCAGAACCATCTCCTGTGGAGGGCCTCTCGAGGCAGTACCCCTGCTAGAAGCGGCAGACATCTCCGGGCCAACCCCGGCCTCACTATGGCTAGGGTCAGTGGAGGACGGGGCACCCAGATTCCCGCGCTCGCTTCCTTTCTGAAAACGTTGTTGTTGAAGAACCATATGGTCTATGTGATGTCATGAGATAATTGGTGTCGATATGCTCATTGATGTAGTTTGATGATCACAGATCCGATCGCTTTCTGTTTATTTTTTCTCATCTACATATAGTTTTGATCTTATATAACTTTGCTATTTGCCGGCGTGTTTTTTCTACCGATGTGTTGGTGTTGGCTTTCTACATTCAAACTATGCAAAGACCGGATATGTGTTTATTGTGTTTGTATTCTTTTGATGCTTGATTTTCAATCAACAAAAATCTGAAAAGGGACAGCGGATTTGCGGCCCTGCACCATCAGCTCGGACAGCAGCGCCACAGAAATGGCTGCGCTGGCTAATCCCGCCATGTCCTGTGCATTATATATCCAAAAATGCCCTCTGCAACCGAATTGTTTTCTGTTTCAAGCTGGGCAGGGGAAGATGCCGACGGAAAGGTGATGCCTATTTTTACGAAAAAGGGATTTTTCCTGCTTTGTATTCCAAAGCTACAGGTGATGCCCATTTTTACAAGAGATCCAATGCAAGCATAGATTTTTTTTTTGCGATGGTAAAAGAGTTTTATTCCATAAACATAGGGTTACAATCAAGTGGCAAAAGCTCCTCCACACACGGAGGTCCCCGCCCAAGCCATACAGCAGTTGTACTCTCTGTACGGCTCTACGTAGCCAAACGATCTGCTACCCTATTTTGCTCTCTTTTAATTTTCGAAGGAATAAACTCTCTTTCACCCATAAGATAACGAATCTCTGCAACTAAGTGACCATAAGCCGAGCGGGAAAGGCTGTCCCCTGTCAAAGCTGACAAGGCCTGAGAGGAGTCGGACTGGATGATGATGGGAAGATAACAATGCTGCATTGATATTGCCATTCCTTGCATTATTGCATGTAGCTCCGCCTCCAGCGCATCATTGCAGTTGAAGATACATCGATAAGCAGCAAAAATTACCGTACCATCGTGTCTTCTTAGTATCATGCCCGCTGCTGCAGACCCATCCGATGAAGGAAACGATCCGTCGACCGAAAGTGCGATCATGTGGGAGAGACATCCGGGCCTTTCCTCGGTTGTGGCAGAACCATGGGAGCGAAGCCGGCCGGCGGGAAACCTCGGTGCGGTCCGTGACGCACTGAAAGAGATGATGGTCAAGCTGCGGTCTTGGAGCAAAGAGAACTTTGGGCATGTCATATCTGACCTGGAAAAGCTGCGCGCGGAGTTGGCGGACTTGCATCTTCGTGACGCTGATAGAAACCTGATAAAACAGAAGATGCATCAACTGGATGGACTCCTCTATAGGGAGGAAATGCTTTGGCTTCAGAGATCTCGGATTACATGGTTAAAGGAGGGAGAACGGAATACGGCATACCTCACCGTCGCGCGGTGTGGCGGGCTAGGAGGAACTATATCCAACGCTTACGGCGTGCGGATGGTACATGGTGCTCTGTCCCGACGGATATGCAGCGAATGGCGACGTCGTACTTCAAGGAGGTGTATACAAAGGACCCAACTTTGACGCCGGAGGTCGTTTTGGAGAGTATTGCACCCAAAGTAAACCAAGGTATGAATGATATACTATGTGCTCCGTTCACGGAGAAGGAGGTGTCCGATGCTTTATTTCAAATCGGTCCTCTTAAAGCACCAGGGACGGATGGTCTCCCGGCGAGGTTTTTTCAACGAAATTGGGCAGTGTTGAAAGCTGAAATTACAGTAGCTGTGCTGGAGTTCTTTAGGTCAGGTGCAATGCCAGACGGTGTCAATGATACGGCTATTGTTCTTATTCCGAAAATTCCTTTCCCCAAGGAACTTAAGGACTTTAGACCGATAAGTTTATGCAATGTCATTTATAAGATCGTTTCAAAATGTTTGGTCAATAGACTAAGGCCAATGCTTGGTGAGCTAATATCAGAAAATCAGAGTGTTTTTGTCCCCGGAAGACTTATTTCAGATAACTCTATAATTGCGTTTGAGTGCATTCATCACATACAGTCGCTGAAACAAAACAAGCCGGTGGCGTGTGCTTACAAGCTTGATTTGTCAAAGGCATATGATCGTGTCGATTGGGATTTTTTGGAGAGTGCACTTCGCAAATGGGGATTCGCTGAACAGTGGATATCGTGGATAATGGTATGTGTCAGACCAGTCAAATACTCTGTCAAATTCAATGGACAATTGCTGGAGAGTTTCTTTCCTTCAAGAGGACTAAGGCAAGGTGACCCTTTATCACCGTTTTTGTTTCTCTTTGTTGCCAATGCAAGCATAGATTGGGTCCATGCAGGCATCATCATCTTGATCTGGATAGATATGTAAAGTGCTAGCTGGAGGAAGCAGCTACGGAGGGTCCACGAATGCACAATGCCACGGCCATTCTTAACCAAATCGTCAGTTGACGCACGTGCCGTTTTATTTCATACACAGCACGGTCTTACACTCATCCCCTTGGAGTTGGATTGACCGACCGATGATGCTTGCATAATGTCGCACGGCGCGTCGTTTAGCGAATTTTGACTAGCGATAGTCTTAGGGGAACCAACCCGATTGAGATGCAGGGTTCACACTGGATGCATGCACGGGCAATCATAGTAGGAGTACCCATTACACTGCAGCACTACAAAACTAAAAATTGCAGGCAAATTTTGTTAGTTAATGTGCTGGCCGAAGGAGGACTCCAGAAGAGGCGGCAAACAGATCTATATATGGCAGGCGTACAACCGAAGAAAGTAGCTAGTTGTAGTATTAATTGGTTAAGCTTGTACATCCATCATCCAGAAATAGGACTTTATCAAAGCCCCACTAGGCAAATTAAACCCCAGTTGGCAGCTTGTTGACAAATACAAAAGCATCCGATTCTGCCAATATCATCTCCGAATGTTCAGGTTGTTCGCAAACCCTAAACTCAGCTCATATGTGAGGTGGAAATGGGGTTGCCCGGACATATCCGGAGAGCCCACAACACCCCAACAACTTTTTTTTCTTCTCTCTTTTCTTTCCCACCAATCAAATGCATTTGTATCGAAATTTGGAGACAAATGGATCGTGAACATTGCATGCATCGACAAATAAGATTTCCGTGGGCATGTATAAAGACATTATGTTGTTTGGACGCTTCCGTGGAGAAATGGGCGTTCAAAATAGCCTAGTATGATTCCAGAGGCTCTCCCGTACGCCGGTGTTTTAGGGCTAACTAATCGCATGACAGCCAAGTTTCAGGGAACATGAGCGGTGAATGTGTCGCCGACACTTCTCCCCTAACTCTAGCTAGAAGCCATGAGATGTGCTAATGTGTGTTAGGTGCGATGAGGACAATGGTAGCAACAGCGAAGCTAATGTGCATGCCAGGTGCCGGTGTCCCCGGCTTTGACTCGGGTGATGGTGGGATTCTTGTTGGCTTAGCATCGCCGATCTTGCCTCGTGTATGGTAGGTTTAGCTGTGATGTATCCTCTGTTCGGGCCGAGCATCCCTCGTCTCTCTGCTCTGGGCAACATGTTCACACCTGCCTACATTTATGTCATGTGTTCTATCCGTCTATACTCATTCTACTCCTTCTATGAATGAAATGATACACAAGCTTTGCATATTTACGGAAAAAAAGGGCTCCGGCCAGTGGTGGTGCCACTGGTGTCTGGTGATCTACACTCTGTTGAGCAGCTGGTGGTGAGCTTCCGCAGATTTTGTGTGATTTTAGGTTTGGACAAGGATGTCTTTTCCTCGTACACGTATAGGCTACAAGGACCCTAGATTTGCTTAATTCCGGGCTCCATAAATGGATTACAGAATTGCACCTGCTTGATGCGGTGATGACCTTTACCCAAGAAGATTAACAAGAAAATGTCAGCATAGGTATGTACAAACTAGCCAGCTTAATTAGTAGGCTGAGGCTTTACTGACGGCTTTTCGGCCATCGAATCCGTGCTTCACCGACGGAAGGAGAGCGTTGGCACAAGCGAAACATGCTATCGGTACAAAGCAATGTCTTCGACATCGAAGAACTCGCTAACGTAATCAAAGGAGCAGTTGCCAAAGAAATCCCAGTCAGAGCAGACAGCCGCTGACTCCCAGGAGGAGGAACAATGGATGTCGTCGGTGGAGGAGCTCAGCTCCGCCACTTTCCCCGCCGGCCGCATGTCTGGCAACGGCGTTGACTCGACTTTGGCCACCTCGGCTGGGAGCTCCTCCGAGAGTGAGGTTTTTCCACTCGGATCGTCACCGTCGTCAGGCCGTGGCGAGCGGCTGCCCACGGACCCAAAGTCGAGGATCTTGACGTCGTCCAAGGCGGCGAACGCCGCCTCGCCACCGTGGCAGCAGGTGTGGTCGGCGAAGTAGGTGAGGACGTAGAGGGGAGGGTCGTGCTCCTCCGACCGCTGGACCTGCCTCCTGGCCGGGCAGCCGCCGGCGTCGAGCGTGTAATCGGCGCACCTGAAGTAGTGCCTCGGGTGGTCGCTGCCCCGGATGTGCTTCTGCCCGTACTTGGTCCACACGAAGCCGTCGTCCCAGTTCTGCTTCCTCTCCACCCTCGTCGGCGTCGCCGCCGTCTCTCTGCTGCTCGCGCGCGTCCTGAAAAAACACAATGGTGGTTGGCTCGTTGCTCGACGTGTACTGTAGCAGTAGTGCTTCGTAGTTAGTTAGATGTACCTTCTTTTGGTCTGGGTTGTCTCAGTGGCTGCGCTCTGGGGCCCCAACTTGCGCTTCTTCCGGCCTGGTTTGCCGTGGAGGGCGGCGAGGGCGCGTTCGCAGCAGCAAAGGATCTCGGCGGCGAGCTCCCGTATCCCGGCGTGGTCGTCCTGGACCTGGAGCAGGGCCTCGAGGGCGGCGGCGGACTTGCGTCCCTGCGCCATCAGTTCGGACGCCCGGGCAGCCGGAGTGACTAGTGTTGCCATGTCCTCTCCTCTCCTCTGCGACTGGGATGCTTTCTCCCTCTGTGTGAGCGCGTGTGTTTCTCTGAAGCTAGCTGGGGTGGATCTAAGCTGGCGGGAGAAGGTCACCTTTTATATATACAGTAGATCTGAGCATAGATTGGGTACTCCATACTACTTAATCTGGATATTTAGGTCAGTAGCTGCCGGTTGCCAGCTATAGGCGGTAGCCGGAGGAAGCAGCTAGCTAGCGATCGAGGGTCGACGAATGCACATGCCAAGCCGATCGATCGAACCATTAATTACTACGTACTCCATTAACAAAAACATAATCGATTCGTTGACGCACGCGCCGTTTTATTTCATACTCAAACAACGCGGTCATGCTCCCACTTGGAGTGAGTTGGATCGACGGATGATGCATTCATGTTGCCGCGTTGCACGGCGCGTCGTTTAGCTGCATTTGACGATGCAAATGCATGCACGGGCAATCATATAAGTAGTAGTACAAAACTGCAAATTGCAGGGGAATTTTATTAGCTTTATGTACTGGCCGTCCAGAAGCAAAAAGATCTATATGTGGCAGGCACACCCACCCATGCATCCACCAGCAGGTGTCGTTTTCCTTTCAGAATGCCTCATGTGTGCCGTCTAGTTGTAATATTAATTGGCTAAGCTTGTCCATCCATAATACAGAACAGGAGTTTACCGTGGCCCACTAGGCCAAACCCAGACCCAGTTGGGAGCTTGGCATTAGAAAAGCATGTGATGCTACTAATACCATGGGCGGATCTAGCAGGCATGACAGTGGTCTCGATTAAAATAGGCTCCATTTGGTTTTCCATTTGGTAGTTGCCTTCGTTCGGATTGGTTTGGATGGCTCACATGACATAGAGAAGTTTGGCTTATCAGGTCGACAATGAGTTGTTCTAAAAAAAAAGGTCGACAATGAGTTTTTTTAAGTTCTAAACTAGTTTAAACTTAGTTCAAAATTGCGACACTTATTTAATTAGGATGATTTTTCTAGAATGGTAAGACGAAGTCACGACAAAAATTGTTCATCGGTGGAATAGCGCGCACATAATGGATCGCAACATCTATTGATCCGTAGCCTGTTACTCCTTCACCCTGAAAGAAAAAAAGATAGAAAGAAAGAAAATTTCTCTTCATAAAGAGGAAAGTATCTTGATCTGTATGGATAGGTAAGGTGAGCTGCCAGCTAGTCTCGCTAGAGGAAGCAGCTACGGAGGGTCAACAAATGCACAGGCCACGGCTAGCTACTATTGTTAACGAAATCGATTAGTTGACGCACGTGCGCGCCGTTTCATGCACGCGGTCACTCACTCACCCCCTTGTCACCGCGTTGCATGGCGCGTCGTTTAGCTTAATGAACCGTACTCTTTGGGATCCATCCATGGTCTCGTCGAACGATCGAGGACCCCAGAAGAGGCAAAAGATCTATACATGGCATGGAAGGCAACCACCCATCAGCAGTTTGCACGTTCCTTTCAAGATGCCCCAATAGTATCTAACTAATTAAGCTTGTCAATCATCGATGAAAGGACCCACTAATTAAGCTAAACACAGTTGGCAGCTTGTCATTAGAAAAACACCTGATGATGCTGCTAATACCATGGGCGGATATAGCAGGCATGGGAGTGGTCTCGGTTAAAATAGGCTCAACTTGGTCGGTTTCGTTCGGATTGTTTGGACGGTGTGAGATGTTGCTACAAACGATTGGCTAATTTATGTCAACAAATGAAGATGATTTAATGCTAAAATTCAACATGTTAGTACTAATTATGTAGTATAGTAGAATCATAAGATGAAGTCACCACAGATATTGTTTCATGCACTAGATATTCATATGCCTTCCGAGAGCCACCGTTCCGGTTAAGTAACTGACAATAGAACAATGGATGTGCGTCTTAACACGGAGGCAGGGGATTATCCACTTTCTCGACGAAAACAAACAAATGAGAAAACATCAAATGGGCGTATGGAAAACAAAACAAAAATCATCATGTTCAATTTTCAAGGAGCCTATTAATAAACCTTATGTTTTTAGATGACCAAGGTTTTATTAACCCCTGCATCATAAATGCATCGAGTACTTATTTACATCCTTTATTATAATATCACATAACAATGTTCCTAACAAGCGCTAGAAACCACAACATTAAGACCAATCAACGTCAAAATAAGAATATGCCAACCTAGACAACTCCCTAAGCTAAGAAGCCTAACACTGACATGCCATCAAAGCGGGACATAAGCTCAATGATAAGTGATAGCCAACCCAAGTCACTTGGCGCGAAACTCTATCGACATCTTGTGTTGCTACTTTTGACGACGGCCATGACAACATATAACAAATACATGAGAATAGCACTAAAGAGGAGGCATGCAAATCCTTGGGTTTGGCTAGGAATGTGTTCTTCTGTGCCAACAGGAATTATCCATAGAGGTGCATGAACAAGATCGAAGTTGTTTTTTTAGAAAAGGTTGAAGTTGTTGTACTCCATCCGTTTCTTTTTAGTCAGCATATAACTTTTGTCCGAAGTTGAAGTATGTCTATTTTGACCAAATTTATAGAAAAAAAGTATTAACAATTACAATACCAAATGAATATCTTTAGATTCATTATGGAATGTAGTTTTGTATTATGTATATTTGATATTGCAGATGTTGATATTTTCTTATACAAATTTGGTCAAAGTTTGTAATGTTTGACTCGACACAAATCTTATATGCGGAGTAGAAGGGATGAGTAGAATTTAGATGGAAAAAAGCCATTCCCACGCAAAGCTCCATCCTCCAAGTATCCTGACGGTACTGGTTGATAATGATGTGTTTTCTTATGTATTCCACATCATCTAGAGAACACACTAAAATATTTATACAAGGTGACATATCGCTTAGTGTTGTCTCTAGCACTTATGTTACCAGATCCTAAAATATGGGTGTGTTAAAATTTATTTCTGCAACTCTTGCATTCCAAAGCATAAGGTGCATCACAACTAAAAGTTTTCCTTGGAATTACTAAGACATAACTTACTAACACAAATATATATAGTGAAGCAATGATCAAGTGTGCGCGCGTGCGTGTGGTGTGCGTGTGTATAAAAACATGGTCACTGACCGAGTGTACAAAGAATTAAGTACCAAAGACCCCGGTGAATGTGTAATAGATTTTCAAACTTCAAATGCAAGCAGAAAATAGATGTAAAATAAGAAGGAAAATAGTTCACAAGAAGGAATGCCCTATTTAATTCTTGTCTGTACAGCAGCTGAAGGCCCCAGTTGAGCTTGCTAGCTAAAGAAATCAAGTAAGTCGCACATCTGCAACATTAACCACTGAAGATTGAGGTGTGTGTGATAGATTACCACCGGTTCATGCATGGTGAATCAAATCAATCCTTCAAATGCCAGCAGCCACGATTGGAATCTAACCCATGGGTCAATCTGCAGCAATCTACGTACGGATCTAATTTCCTTCCTTTCCTGACATGTATAAGATCGGTGCAAGCATTTGGACAAGTTACAACCTGATGCCTTGTTAAAAGTAGACTTGCCTAAATTTGTAGAAGCAATTAATAAATCTGCAGATATGTATACCGAACGATTGGTATAGTTACCTTGAATAACTGATGTACTGGGAGGAACAAGCCTAGATACACCACACGAGCAGTAAACTAGACCGTGGGTGAGGAAACTGAAAGTTGCATGCAGGCTTATGCTTTCACATAGTAAGGTATGGGAAACGGCCATGCGTATGCATACCCAGTAGCAACATTCCTTTTGTTTGCTTTGCTTTTTCTGTCTAAATAAAAGCTGCAAATTCTTTGCTTTCTACACACCACATCCATCATCAGATTCTTTGCTTGCTGGGTTTAAAGATGCACGGGGATATAAAGGTAAAGATAAATCTGGTTGTTGTCTGCCATCCTGTTAGTCGACCAACTTTTGGATGCCACTAATATTACCTTGAGGGACACACAGTGTGTCTTGGGCACCGACACTGCCTCTTAAGCCATAACTCTAATAGTTTCTATTTTCATATACTTGTAAACTTAATGAGGTAAAAAAAAAAAGAATCGAAGCAGTTCGAGCCGGTCCAGTGACGCAGGCCCACTTGTCAGCTGCCGTGTGGAGGCTGCCTCATTCCTTTGCCACGTCAATGCAACCTCACGCAAGTCAATGCCAAATGTTTTTCGAGCTGAAGTTTTTTCAGTGTCATGCTGAATGTTGGTCAGTCAGTTAACATTTCCCCTTACCAATGAGCTTAGACAGCTACTCCAAGATAAGAGACCAACAAAATACTAACTGAACTTCACCAGGATAACAGACCAACAAAACAGAATTGATGGATTGCAAAGGGCAAAGCACTAACACGGTCTCTAGTTTCGGCAAATACATCTTCTTTATATCACTCTGTGAAGGAACCAAACACTTGTTAATTCTCAGAATAATAGAGATGCAGAGGAATCAACTTTGTAGTCTGCCCCTGCCACATTTCTCAAACTGAACAACAGAGCAACATCACCTGCCCGACCAGTGACCAGCGTCCAGGTCCACCGCTACTCTCCCGCGGCGTTCAGCCCGCCCACCGCAGCGCCTCGCCAGGCTGGAGCAGCTCCCGCACGGCGACGCCGATGAGCTCGTCGCACAGGATCCGCGCCTCTCCGGCCACGCCACTGCTTGTATGCAGCGCGCGATGCCCACCGGCAGCCTCGAGCGCGTGTCGAGGAGGTCGCCCGCCATGTCCCTTCCTATCGCTCAGCAGCCGTATCGTAGACGCCGTCGCCCAAGCACTGGGGGATGCCGATAAATTTTGGAGCTCACAGAGTATGACAAGAATAGACGACCGGGTGGTCGAAGGTAGGCTTGAGTATTGCTTCGGCCACGCGTTCTTGCTGGTCACCCGGCCCTGAGTAGGCGACCCGCCGATCCCGCCAGAGTTGAGGTGGACCCTGCCGGTCGGGTGTGTACCCATTTTTTTCCTTTTTACTAGCCAATTGTGCATCATTTAAATCCAATAAACAAATTTCAAACTATATTGATGGAACAATATTTTTTTTCAAAAAGATTAGATATATTACAAAGATCAAATTCTTCGCACTCGCGCGTTGGCACGTGATATGCGTTCTCAGGCTGCAGTTACTTTCCAACGAAGTAGTAAAGCACAGGACCCGCTTCCTTTTGATCGCCCGGAGCCTACATGGAGTAATTAATGCAAATGGGGCAGGACACACTTCCTTTTGCATGCTGCGGTGAGGGCCTGGTTATTATGGCATGTTGGCCCACCAAATTAACACCTAATCGCCCGCCCCCTGATTTAAGGGGGCCGGGATGGGGTCATGCTAATTTAATCTTCCACTTAGGGCATGTACTTCCTCTGTTTTTATTTAGTCTGCATAGTAGATTTAACTGAAGTCAAACTTTGTAAAGTTTGATCAAGTTTATAAAAAATAATATAAATATTTATCATAACAAATCTATATGATGCGAAAGTACATTCAATAATGAATCTAATGATACTAATTTGTTATTGTATGTGTTAATATTTTTGTTTCTAAACTTTTTCAAAGTTTACAAAGCTTGACTTTAATCAAAGCTAATACGCGAAGTAAATAAAAACGGAGGGAGTACAATGGTGCTATCTTAGGAGTGCTCCATAGAATAAATGCTGAGATGGAGGAAAGACAATTTATAAGAAAAGGTTTAGCACAACATGTCTCACCACGTTTTAAGGAATAACTCGTTATTATAGATAAAGCGAAGAGATAAACCATTGTAAACACCTTTTTATTGTCATCTCTAAATTACATGCAAATCTTAAGATAAAACTCTGTTATCAACCATTATACATGTCCTTAATTATGTACACGTTGTAGCCTTTCCATTTCCGGAATTGGCTACATGTCGGAAACCGAGCCTGCCGACGCGCGCGGATTAGCATTGCCCTATAAAGATTCGCCGGAAGTATAAAGCACCTTAAAAATAATAAAAATTGCATCGAGGTCCATGAACCACCGAACGACCATTGTGCCGCTGTCGCGACTCCCGTACCGAAGCCAGCCTGACCTTGTTGATGACGCTACAGACCAGTGTCCTGGAGCTGCAGTTCCCCGTTGAATCGTTAAATCGATCTGAAGAAGTTGACACCAAATATCGTCATTGTGTACGCATGGCGAGAAATCTTTACCTCACCGTCCCTAAGAGCTGGCAGGAATCTATGTCGGAGCTCCGTCTAATCGTTCCTAACAGTCGAACTTGAGGAGGATCAGATCCCGGAAGAGTGGCTCGAAGAAGGAGCGCCGCCATCCATTCAAATGCCGCCCCTTTGAGGATTAAAACCCTACCTATCTACTAGCGGGAGTCGAGACACTAGTGGGTGAGCTCTCTCAAAACAAGCTATGTCGCCCATGGGGTGAAGGTTGGTCGGTTTGGTGGGTCAAACAGCGAGTGATGAGAAACTAAACAATTACGACCAAATACGTATGGCCGTGCCTCTGAATAATTTTGTTTGGAAAATTTCTACAGACTGACCAGCAAATACGTATAGCCTTGCCTCTGAATATTACAGTATTCAGTCAATCACACACGCACACACAGCACTGCATGAGCAGGCAGGGTGATCATGCTGCACAAGCTCAATGCCCTCTCATTTATTTCTCTCTTGCTCAATGCCCTTATCGCCGCCATTTATCTGAACCTGTTGCAGAAATCATCTGACCTCACTGAATTCGTCAAAATGTTGCGAAAACACTTGCTGGTGGTTGCTCCTGGAGGTGCTACAGGCTAGCTACTTGAGCAACTTTTTCTGCCATTTCAATGACACATTGATAACAAAAGGTTTCTCTTTCTACTTGTCTGCCATGTATGTATTGGTTGTTAACATCTTTAGTCTCCCTAAATTCAGAGTTGCTTAAGCCAAATCTGCTACAGCCAAGTCCCAGAATTAATTCACGGAATCTGTTGCGGAAATCATCTGAAGTCACGGAATTCGTTGAAATTTTGCTAAAACAATCACCGGTGGTTGCTCCTGTAGGTGCTGCAGGCTAGCTAGTTGAGCAAAGTTTTCCTGCTATTCAGTGACAAATTTATAAGAAAAGGATTCTGCTTCTACTCTTTGCCTGCCGTGGTGGCGTCGATGGTAGAGAGGCCGGGCAAGGTGGTGCAGCAGTACATCACTGAAGATGGTTTGGTGGCAGGTGGCTGCGGCGGCCTCATACCCAGCAGGTGTCCTGGTTGAGGAGTGCGCCGGACTGGTAGGTGCCCCATACCCAGCAGGCGTCCTGGTTGGGACCTCAGGTCTTAAATGTTTAGGTTTGGTTGCGACGTCTGTTTGGTATCAGGCCCAGACTATCAGCGCCTCTTCATCAATTGGATAGGAGTAGCCTAAGCCACATCTGCTACAGCCAATAGGACCTATAATTACTCAGTTAACCGCATGTGGCTTATTATCTACTCTAATACAAGCATAAATCTAGTTAGTAGAAATGAACGGTTTCCAGCAACAACTAGTCAAGAAAAAACTGACCCAAGTTAATTTTACAAGCTTATATGCCATCAGTGCATAACAAAACATAAAATTGCAGTTTATGTATGACACACACACAAATCACCATTTGTATAAATGTAGAAGGTATTGCTTAGCATTACAATAATCAGTCTGTAGCTGACAAATCACATTCCACAACACACAAATGGAGAGCAACAGGATAGCAGCAGCATGAGCAGGCAGGGTGCTCATGCAGCATAGGCTGAATGCCCTCTCTTATTTATTTCTCTCAAAGCGTGTACCCTTCATCATCTATCCAACCAAATGATGCATGCTTACTTTGAAGCCTATATGGCTTTCATCAAGAAAATATGAGCAAAACAAACAAGATCAAGATAAACCAAGTCAGACTGAACTAGAAGACGCATCACCAAACCAATGGCAATGCAGATGCAGATTTCACACAACCAAACGGACCAATCAAGCAGCATCAAGTAAGGCAACAACACACACGGACGCACACTTCAGAGAAAGCTTCGGCAAATTAAGCACCGTAGCGCCATAGGGCCGACGTCCTGTAGCCATCATCGACCATGGATGGATTTGATTACCTACAATAGTGCAGCAGAACAAACCATCAATGGGATGATACTATGCACGTATAGTATCAGGACAAAAAAAAAGTAGTACAGATAGAAACAGCAAGTTTAAGTTCGCTAACACACCAAGTTATTGAGCAATATATCTCACCTGAGAACGGTGACCCTTGGCAGGTGGGCCTTCTTGTAGTATCGCGAGTGGCATGATTCATAGAGCGAAGGGTCGTGGTTTGCCTCTAGACCGTCCCACTTCAGGTTGTCCCACCAGTCCTTCTCGCAGTCCACCTTGGGCCGCTTGGTGGTGCTGCTACTGACAGATGGCAAGCGTGTAAGGCCCCAGCAACCCCTGATTCTGATGGTCTCAAGGTTGGGCGCTGACATCCTGCTCCCACAGATGCTCTGTAGAGTGTAGAGCTGGTACAGGTGGATCCTTCTTAGGTTGGGAAATCTTATAATTTCCTGCTTCTGTTGGCGCTTAGGGTCCAAAGGGAAGACTTCCTTCAGATCACCGCAGCACACGATCTCGAGCGTCTCCAGGCTAGGCAGGGTGTCCATATGCTCAGACAAGGGAAGCACATGTTTGAGCCTGGGGCAATTGTCCAGGTGCAATAATACTAGGTATTCGAAGGATCCTACACTTGGTTGGTATGTTGTACTCCAGTTCCAGATGTAGCACGCCATAGGGAGCTGGGATGCCCAGAATGTAGACAGATAGAAAAAGGTTTGCTTCCCACTACTTAGTTGGGGAGTAGCAAAGACAAAGCAAAGCTTGGGGCACCTCTCAACTCGGCACCATTCAAGATACCACCACTTTGCACCTTGTGGGCATGGAATGCAAGTGGTGGAATAGCTATCATGCACATACAGCATCCGTGCATTATCACACATCAAAACAGGGGCTAAAGCAACACTGGTACTAATCCTCCGAGTGTTGTGTTGTTCCTGTAACGATCCACTCTCCATCTTCTCTTCATCTTGCATGTGGAAGTACCAGTCTTGAGGTCTTGGAGTAGGAATAGGTGGGCAAGCCCACATCCAGCTGGTCACACCTTCGATAGCAGTGACAGCTTGCGGGTGCTCTTGAAAGACATCTCTTGCATATAAGTATTGAGCAACCTGCTGCTGGCTCCCGATGCCTTGAGCAACTTCACGGCCACCAACAGTAGCTCCACTGGCAGGAGATGAATCAATCTCCATGTATACAAAGTTTCCCTCAATTTCTTTCTGAAAGGGCATAAGAGACCACATGAGCCTTGGATCCACAACAGATATGTACCGATTAAAGTCAAAAGATGCAATTTGCCTGGTGCCTAGTTGGGATTCCCCAAAAGCAAAGATGGATGATGATCCTCCAGCAACACTAGCCTCATTGGTCTTCTCTTCCCAATTATTCTGGCTTGGTGATGCAAGTTGGACGGTGCTGATGTGCAACTTCTCCAACGCCCATGTCCTTTTATCTTCCGGTGGCCATAATATTGCACGGAGCTTCTTGCAGCCCAGCAGTATGAAACACTTTAGGTTTGGAGCTTCCAATTCTCCGAGGTCAAGGGTTTTCACTGCCGTGTCCGAGAGGTCCAGCTCCCCCAGGCGCCCCAAATTTCCTCTGAGAAGTATATTCTTCAACTGAGAACAACCCCGAAAGGAGATACAAGATATCTTGGCAGCAGTAGCACCACTGTTGATGAAGCTAAATGACTCAAGCAATGGGGGTAACATGAAAGGGGTGACTTGTTCCAATTCAGCACAACTCTCAAGGCTGACTGTCTTCAGGAGACTTGCCTTGGACAAGTTGAGGAGTGATGCACCATTATTTTTTATGATGTCTTGTGAATGAATTGTGACTGTGTTGGCTGTTACTCGAAGTACGACAAGGCTAGGAATATCACCACACAAATCGCTTATGCTCCAATGCTTGGCTCCCTCCACATTCAACTCCCTGAGGTCAGTCATTAAACTCATCATCTTTTCCGATAGAAGCCAATACCAATCTGTATACCTCAAAACCAGAACCCATAACTTCTGGGAACATGTCATGTTTTCATTGTGGCTTGGATGCTCTTCATCGTCTGTGATATTCGTGCAATGGTCCAGATGGAGCAATCTTAGTTGGACACAATGAACGAAGGGAGGAGATGCAAAACTGAAGGTGCAATGAGACAGATGTAACACACGTAGCTTGCTGCTTTGTGAATGTTGGAACATGCCAACTGGTAGTATTGATGTTGTATTTCTTGGTGGCTCATCTGCAGAAAGGAAGAATGATGTCACCTGAGGAGGCAGCACACGAGTGTTATCCTTTAGGAGTTTTTTGTGGGTGGTGAAATTCCAGCGGTTAACAAGTAAATCACCCGACACCTGTAGCATGGGAGCTGTTTCCTCACTATATGTTAACTCAACATCCAAGCACATGTTTCTGAGAGAATTGCCAATATCCCATGCTGATGCATTGTCTTGGCCCTGTATAATACCATCACAGATCCAATAGTTTGGTGCATGTGTCTTCAAGTCCGTAGCAATTTTTGTCATGTATATGAGGCACTCCGTGACTATCTTGTGGCTTATATCATCGGGCTTAACAATGCCCGCACACCTGGCAACCTCCAAAGCCTCTTCATGCAGTAGATCTCGTATTTCCTCATCTTCAAGTTGCGCAGAAGCATATAAGAGAACATCTGTCTGACTCTTCATCTTTCCATGTTCCCCATCTTCTAGTATTCGATCGAGATCGACCCGAAACCTCCCGTGCCAGGTCCACAACATCATGTTACTCAAAAATGTTGTTATTGGGACACCACAATCATACAAATCAATGTACCTTCTGCTCCCGTTGTGAAAAACTACCACAAATATACTGTTAACAAGTTTTCTGAAGATTTCCCTTCTGATATCTGCTATCACCCCTCTGGAGCCTTCATCTATCCCACTGAAGTCGTCGTCCTCCTCACACCGATCAAAGATGGCCATTACCGAATGCGGAAGCTCCAACTCCTCTGCGATTGCCTTTTGCAGGGCTCTCATGCTTTTCCATACTGAGCAATCCACATGGATAACTATATCAAACTTGTTCTGTCTTGTTGATGATTTCAGGCGTTGAGCTACCAGATTGAGAATAGCCGATGCTCCAAATCCCTCCCAGCCCTTGAAGTAGATCAGATTTCCTTTGCTTGTGTCCTCCAAAACACCAAGTATCTCTCCTGCTGCAGCATCGATGTTTTTTGGCTCGATCTTTATCTTCTGCAGTGTTCAACAATAATAACACCAAATGAGGTTCGCCATTTTTAGCTTTCTTGCTCAAACTCTTTAATTTCAAACTACAATGTGCATCATAACTATGAAAAACCGTAAATCAATTAAGACATAACTTATTAATACAAAATAAAGCAAGGACCAAGTGGTGCATATAAAAGCATGGAAGTGAGTGATAACTGCATAATCACCAATCAAGTGTGTAAACAATTAAGTGCATTTATATTCTTGACTGTACCATCACTAAAAAATCAAGATCCAAGTTACGCTCAGTAGCTAAAGAAACCGAAGTAGAACACAAACTGCAGCATTAATCACTGAAGATCAAGATGAGTCACGGATTACCTCTGGAGGCATGACGAATCGGACCAATCTTCCTTTTTGGCTATGATCTAGTTCTTGCTTACCGACAAGGGCAGCAGCTCCATGTGAAAAATTCCTTCCTTTCCTACACATTTGAACAAGTTAACATCATTCCTTGTAAAAGAATTAATGACTCGTACATATTTGGAGAAGGGATTAACTAATCTGCAGATATGTTTACAAAATGATTCAGGTTGGTACCTTGATAAATTGTGGTGCTGGCAGAAGCCTACAGAAGCAAAATAGATCGGGGAGGTAGAAACTGGAAGTTGGATGGAGACATGTGCCTCGAGTAGAAGGAATATGGATGTAGCTTTGCTAGCATTATGAGCTGGCATGCCTTGCGTCTGCTTTGCGTGCTTTTTCTTTGTGCTTTGTCTCTCTAAATAAGAGCTGTGAATTCCTTACTTCACACACACCACACGCAGCCATCATCATATTCTTTGCTTGCTGTGTTTAAAGATACACAGGGATACAAAGGTAAAGATAAAAATGGAATGTCACTTTGTTGCACGTCATCCCGTCAGTTAACCAAGTTATGTATCAGGCTATAACTCGTCAGTCTTGAGAAGCAGAAAATGATGTTTTGGCCACTAAGACAACCTCTCAAACATAATTGTAGTTAACTAATTTCTATGTGCATATACTTGTACGCCATTATCATATAGACAAAAATTGCATTTTGGACCACATATTTTTACCGCAGTTGTAACTTGCACTGCAGACTGTTAAAAACATCAAACCGGACAAGGTACCGTTGTTGTAAAATTAAGCCTGACTAGGTAATAAAAAACCGAGCCAGTTCAGTGGTGCGGACCCACATGTCTGCTTCCATGCTGAGGCCGCCTCATTACTTTGCCACGTCAGGGCAACCTCACGCTAGTCAAGCCAACGTCTTGTGAAGTTCTGAACCATGTCCTAGGAAGGTACCCTTAAATATACAGTTTAGCAGATCTTTAGTTGGGGGGCATTGGAATTCCTGGCTACATTCGGTACGGAGGTTGACGGAGATTCAACTATCCAACCAACCTGAGACTTTGTTTGGTTCATAAGTCTTAGGACTTTTTCTAGTCCCAACTAAAAAGCCCCTAGTCCCTAAAAAATCCCTCCCTGTTTGTTTTCAGGGACTAAAAAGTACCTAGTCCCTCCCTATAGGTTATTAATTGACCATGTTACCCCTCGTATACCAAAAAATAACAACCAAACAACACCATGGGGCGGCGGGACAATGAGTGCAGGAAGGGTCATTGTTGGAAAAGTCCCAAAAAAGACTCTCCTTGAGAGTCTTCTTCATTTAGTCCCAAAAAGCAACTTTTAGTCCCTAATAGTCCCTCCTGTTTGGTTAAAAAGTCTCTAAGAGGGACTTTTTCTAGTTTCTACACCAAAAAGCCTCCGGAAACAAACACCCACTGATTCCTTTCACTAAAAATTAACCAGAATGGAGTGATTATGGTCAAATCTATGTATATGGATCTAACTAATGCTGGCCCAATCCCAAGATCGATACATATTTGGATAATTAAGCTTTCCTTGCATATCAAATGTTTCATGTGGTTTGTCCACAAGCAAGTGATTCTCACCAAAGATAATTTAGTAAAGCAACGTTGGGTAGGATGTGCACGATATTGTTTTTGTGATCATAACGAAACAGTACAACACCTATTCATAGATTGACCTCTTGCGAAATTACTTTGACGAACGATTCATATTGTCTTTAACATTATTCCTCCAGTTAGCATTGAAGCGTTATTTGGGACGTGGCTAGCTGGAGTAGATCATATTACTATGTCTCTTATTCGGATTGAAATATGTGCGCTTGTTTGGGCTATATGAAACTACAGGAATGATATGATCTTTCACAGACAACATATTTTAAACTTCTTGCAGGTCATCTTTAGAGCTACTACATGGATCCGTACGTGGTCCTTACTCACTCCTACGGACTCCAGGGAGCCTTTGGTTACTGGGTGCAACCAATACAAGATGATAGCACGGGCTATATTCAACTGGTTCGGATGACGATCTCATAATAGGATAGGCGTCTAGTGTTCTAGTCCTATTATCCTGCCGGTTGTGGCAATGAGTTTTCATTTTTATTTTTGCTCCGTTTGCGAGCTACTAGAACTAAGCTTATGTTTTTATTCGAACTTTTTAATAATATGGTCGCACGCATCTTTCAGATGCAGAAGCCGGGGGTGGGCCTACTTTTCCAAAAAAAAAATGTCCTGAGTGTCGTGGTCAACATTTATCGGTCTACCAACATTTTCACTTACCAATGAGCAATTAGTTGAGACAGCTTGCAAATAGAATGAGCGGAAGAATTTCCAAAATTTCACCAAGTTAAAACTTGGAAGGAACTCTACTTCAGTTTCTTCCCTTAAGGTAAGAAACATGGGCAGCTAATTATTTTTAAAGAAAAAGCATAATCCAGTTACAAAACGGTGATTGCTCACAGCATTAACACGGTCTCTACCTTTAGCAAATACATGTTCTTAAATTCCTCTGTCAACAAGTCAAACACATTAATTCACTGCAAAAGAGAGAAGCAGAAACACTGCTGCCAAATTAATGAAATCTCTCTCTCTCTCTCTCTCTCTCTCTCTCTCTCTCTCTCTCTCTCTTAGGCTCTTGAAACAAAAACATATTGACTCGGCAAAGTGAGTAATGAGACTGAGGGTTCTACAGGTCCTATCGACGATTTTAAATCGCAGGCGAAATGGCCGCTGGAAAAGCTCGGCGTGATTTGCAGGCAGGAGATTACGCCAGTTTAGGCTGAAATTTTTCTCCCAAAAATTGCTAGTCATTCTCCGTTGCCCAAAGAATTGGAAGGAGTAATTAAGGTGAATGAAGATTAAAGGATGCTCGCCAAGCTTCAAAATATCATATATCGGGTTCGTATTGGTTTGGCTTCCACATATTAGATGCTGAATATCGGGTCATATATCGAACGATATGTAGATATATCAGAGAAAACATGTCTAGTTTTTTTTTCATTATTCTAGTTCAAAAATGTACATTTAGTAAACAATGTATGATATCAATACTTTAACATAATATGTTCATATTCCTAGTTCATTAACTTGGTAATTAAAAAACTATTAAGGAAAGATTCACAAAATCCTTAATTTATGATTAAAAAAGTACGATTTATATGCATTTGTAGAAACATCGTGCATGACTTTGATAATATACAACTAGCGAACCTCGCGCGGCGGCACGCCGCGCCTGTCTACAGCTTATATTGTACATCCTGGTTGATAGGACGTGTGATCTGGCTGTTTTATAGCTTGGCAAATTATGGACGCCTGGGCTGGACGTGGCGAGGTGAGCAGGGCCACACCGATGCATAGGCTGAACGTGGAAGGGAAGGGAGGAGGCACTGGCACGTGGGAAGGACGTGGCTATGTCGAAAAGGCCATGGCGACACATGGGTTAGGTGTGGCGACGCGTGGACTGGACGTGGCTACAAAATATATACCCTCAGATGAGCACCATGGGATGCTCTCTGGCTGAAGTACGGATTATTTATCTTCTTTGATTGAAAAGACACAACTCACCTTCAACAATAACAGATTTGCACCTAGATTTTTTTTTCACATGGGTCATTTTTCTCTCTCTTGGGCTCCTACGCACTCTGCTTAGAAGTCTCCCTGGATTGCACAAATCACCATTTGTGAAAAATTTCCTCTGCATTTTTTAACCATATAAGAATCTGATGCATTGAAAATTAAGTAGTACAATATATACATCATATCCTTGGAATCATTATTTTCTTAATTGTTTTTACATGTTTTCTTGCAAACAATTACTCACGGATGCATGGTAAGAGTCCAATATTTGTTCTTTTATCCCTGCACTCATACCATCAGTTGGAAACACTACAGAGCCCATATTGTAGAAGCATAAAAAACTTAGCCGTAGCGACACCTGGGTTTGTTATGTAATGCTTAAGTTGTCGTTGCCGTGAGGAAATAAAAAGTTATATGTTATTTTATTTTATTTTTTGAATTGTAGCCTTGTGTATGTGTTATAAATAAATGCAAGTTTGCTATATATTGGCAAGTGTAGAAATTGCTAAGATAAACAGTGTAAGCTACTGTAATTATATATATTGCTAGGTGGCAAAAAAATTACCACATAGTCTATCGTTTGAATGTATGCATGGTGTATATGGGCCAACGAAAGTTGACCTTATGGGCTGTATCAGAATGTTAAATATTGAGCCGACGGAAGCTTAAAATAAAGTGGGCTGGTTGAAGCCAGATGGGTTGATTGAAGCCAGATGGGCTGGTTGAATCTGTAAACTATAGTAAACAGAAAATGCTTTAAAAAAGAAACACTCAACCATATGGTCTGGAAGCAAAAAAACAAAGCAGGTTGCAAATACACACATATTATTTTTTGATCCAGCCTAACTTCAACTAATTACTATGAATGAAAATTTACGTAATAAATCGAGAATATAATTAAATACGCAGAAGGGAACTAAAACAGAGCAAACCTCTTTAAATTTGAATGTAAGTACAAACGACGAACAACTCTTTGACACACTGCATTCCTCGTAATGACCATATATACTTCATGCTCATGGGAGTGGCGATTTGGCTCCCGAGCTCAGTTGAGCTCGTTATCTGGACTGCCCAGTTATCTGGAGATCTGTGCCACTTTCCAATTTCATGAGATATACGAATCAGGATACAATGGAAATACAAGCTTGGCGGGCCCAGCGGTACAGAGTCCACACTTATCCTTTGGTCTCTCTTCCCGATTTCTGCCCCCAACCAAGCTCTCCTCTCTCTCCAGTTCGTGCCGATGACCGTCGGCAGTCTCTCTCTTGTTCGTACCGATGACCAGCCGACGGGCGGCTGGGGCTTTGGCCATGCAGCTCGGACTCGGCGCCCGGCCAACCATGCTCTAGTTGTTTATACTCTCCGGCGGCCAGAGAGCATGGATCTGGCGTCTCCATAGACTCTTGCCCAGATGAGGATCGAGCTGACATTCGTTCTAGCTGCCGAGGAGGAGGCTCGTGGCCAGCGGTGATGGAGCGTTGCGGCCGAAGAGCGAGGAGAAGCTTGCTTTCCATGGACGCAGCTGCTGGGGTGCCCGATTTGTAGTCTCCCTCCTCGGCGGCTCCGGCGGACAGAGCGCATGGATCAGGTACCCCTCTACTCTGCTGGACAGGGAGCGCAGATCCAGCGTGCCCTTCGTATCCAGCGCATGCAGCACTCTGTAGTATCCCACTACGAGAATCACAGGAAGGAGATGAGGAACAGAGGGGAACGGGGGATGAGATGCAGAATTTAGTTTCCATTCATTTTCTTTTCTGCCCAGTACAGCGTTGTTAGTCCTTATCTATAGGCATACGGGTACACGCACTCCCCTTACACGCTGGCACGC
>NC_041383.1:26012188-26017891 GCF_002162155.2 Triticum dicoccoides
CAAACAGATCATGGCTGACGGGATCCGTTTCTTGAGTGTCAGGCTTCTAAGTTCCAATGGGAGAAGGCATGACACACTCTTGCGCGCAATTCCTAATTTTCTTGATAATGCTCCTCTGTTTCTGATCTCCTTTCAATTCGTGTCAAAGCAGTTGATTTGGTGCAGTGTACGTGCAATTTTTAGCACATACTGTAGTTTTGAATCGGCTAATTTATTATTAGCAACAGCCAACAGTATTGAGGCTGGAGTGGACGGTGGAGCTTTTTGTTTAATATTGACAATTGGTTCGTGTAGATGCGGTATGAACAAATTCTGATGTCCAAACCATTTTGTTTTGTTCACAAACTATGTCAAGTCATTCAGTGCGAAGTGTTTACTGCATGATCCATCCGATGTGCATTCTGTTGATGCCAATGTCTTCTACAATTGATTAAAAGACTGGGTGGCAAGACGGTCTTCAAGTTTGATTGTGTGACATATTTTTTATGGTGATGGTACAATAGTCTGTGTTAATCTAGTGTGATATGAAGCAAATCTGTATTTGTCGTTTGTTTGTCTATGAGCAGAAATCAGAAAAAGAAAAGGGTCTTTGTTCATTGTCCAATTTAGTGATGGAACAGTGACATTTTGTTCATTATGTGCCCTGTGGAATACTATATTTGAGGAGGATTAGTTCTTTTTTTAGAGTGTACAAATACTTACTTGTACCATTTTTGCAGTGTAAACTGATACTAAATTTTCTGCTGTGTTGGGTTGTGTAGTATCTCTTTGTATGTAAACCATTATATTCTTTTTTTGCGCATAGTAAACCATCATATTCAGCAAGACATATGCAGTGTGATATTTTGTTTGTTGTTTTTCGGTCATCTGTTTAATGTGAACTATCTAAAATTCACTAACAATTTCTCAGGTGTGTCTCGCCACTCTAGTTAGCAGCCAGTGTGCTATGATGCATAAAAAACTTCAAATTAGAAGATGCTCTTACTAGTCAAGGCAATCAATGCAGAATGGAGAGATGTTACTCTGAATATAAAATTGGTGGGAGAGGGGAAACATGGACTGACATGCACTGTTTACACATCAGGCCCATCGTCAGGATTTGACAGGTGTGAAAAGGAGACAAGCATATACATGATTTATGATGAGGTATACAGACTAAAATACTCCTGCCTTCATCAATCTTGGAGCAGCTGAGTGGTCCTGATATAGAGAGCAGCTGAGCTTGGGAGCCATATTGGATATCCCCATGCTCATCCTCTTTTTAAGAACAAAATTAATTAGCATCCATGCCTATGGGCAAAGGCAACTGAATAATTACTATATAGATCCTCGAAAAATGTAGAAAGAGCGATTTTTTTTTCAAATTCTAAATCTTTGCTTGCTACACTCCACTGAGCAGCTCTCCCTTGGGCTGATAGGGTGGACCCAAAACTTGCTGGCAGTCGCTTCTTCTTTCTCGTGTCTGATCTCTCTTCTTTGTGGCACGCTTTTGGCAGGTCCCCCACTTGTGGCGTCCAACGCATAGAGCATCTAAGGCAGTATCACGGTAGTGCGAGGCGTCTTCGCTACATTTCTCATAGGTTCGCCTCCTGAACACCGATGATCGAGCACCGGAAAACCTATTACTACGCACCGGCTCCTCTGATGATCAACTCATAAATCAGAAAGATACATACCTATAACAATTACACATGTCAAAATTCAGAAAATAATTAGGTCAAGCACAAGTTTTCACCAGCCCTCATCTACTTCTCTCTCGCGAACTTTCCCACAAGTCCCCCACTCATCGCGTGTAGCATGTGAGCATCTAGAGCAGTACCGCGATAGTGCAAGACGTGCTAGGTGCAGTGAGCACTCACCTCACGGACCGGCACCTTTTCGGCAATGCTTGCAGATTTGCCTCTGAGCACCGACGATCGAGCACCGAAAAACTTACTACTATGCACCGTTCTAATCTGGATTGTCTTGTTTTGCTGAGAGTTGCTCAGACGTTCAAATGATCTAAAAATTGAAGCGAATCTTCCTCCTAAACATCTTGTACACTCTACATCTTTCTAGTTATGTATATGTAATTATAAAGACACCACTATGAAGATACTTTGTATGCCATACACTATACAGATCTATACCAAGATATTTAACGATAACATATACAAATACACCATTAAAGCACTGTCACCATATAATCCAAGTAAACATGGATTTTCCCGTTTCTTATTTTCTCGCATTTAAGTGAATTCGGTTTAAATATGTTTTAAGATGTGTGTTTAAAAAAACAAATTTTATTACAAAAACAATTTGAATTGCCCACAATATGATATCTATGATAGTGATTTGGCAAAATACATACAAATAAGTATCAAAGTTTAGTATAAATAGCTATAACAATCTCACATAATAAAGTTCAGAAAAGAATCGGGTCAGACACAAGTCTGTTTAATCTTGACTGTAAATAAATTTCAGATTTCAAGGGGCGATGAACTTCTTCACCAGGTCTCATATACTTCTCCCTCGCGCGCTTTCCCGCACGTCTCCCACTTGTGCCATCTAGCGCGTAGAGCATCTAGGTCAGTACCGTGGTAGTGTGGGGCGTGCTCGCTACCGATACAGCGAGCAGTCACCTCACGGACCAGTACCTTTTCAGCACTGCTTGCAGATTCGCCTCCTAAACACCGGTGATCGAGCGGCGAGCGGTGCTGGTGAAGTTCGCCCATCGTATACCGAGTTCGAGCTATAAAAATAACCACAGACTCTCTTCTTTTTCTCCATCCCTACAACTTGGCTCATTCCTTCTCCCTAATTTTCACCTTTTTTTCTTCCTCCGGTGATAAAAGATCGAGAGGAGGCCCCCAAGGGAGGATATGATCTCAGAGTTGATCCAAGTTCTCATAGCTGGGCTGCTAGCGGCATTGCTTGGCTTCTCTATGCTTTTGTGTGCAATGATCGTAGATGATTGCCATGACGCTACTGCGCGAGCGGTGGCTCTCCGAGGCACTGGTGGCCCTGCCACTGGAGGGAAATATGCTTGGTAGTGCTCTACCTGAGCTACGTAGGAGATATCATATTGCTCTCCTTCATTTTTTTGGCCTTTCGCCACTGGAGGCAGATATGTTTGGTAGTGTTCTACCTGCGCTACCAAGGAGATATCATATTGCTCTCCTTCATTTATTTTTATTTTTATTCCTTATTTGGGTGGTCTCATCTTGCCGGTTTCATGGTTTTTCTTCTTTGTGCTTGTTAACCTTGTCACATGTTAAAGGTATTATGCAATATAGATCTGTTGTTGTTCTCCTTGGCGGTTATGTACTTTTTGGAAAGCATGACCGATAGATAGCACACCAAGGTGAACCAATATTGTTTAATAGTCAGTAAATCGTTTGATTATATACTTTTTGGGGAGCATGACCGATAGATAGCACACCAAGGTGAACCAATAATTGTTTAATAGTCAGTAAATCGTTTGCATATGCGGCGGATTAGAACTAGGTGTTTCACAAATTGTACATAGCTAAAGGCTGCACATGTATTTTTCAACGGCAAAAAAAAGTAAAATGAAATCGAACTGCACATGCAATAAATAAATACAAAATCAAACACATAAAAGGAAACACACATGACCTTAGTTAGTAGACCACAACCAACATACATGGCATAGAAGTACAAAGACATATATTTTTACACATGGGAAACTACAAAATACGACCTGATCTCCTCGATGCAACGACAATGTCTAAGCAATCTTGTTAGACTTGCTTGATGCTGCACCATCATCGATTTTAATTTCGGCAAGCTTCAGATTGTTAACACCCCTTCTCCGTCCGTCCGCTTGGACATCTCTAACCGTTCAGCGTAATCCTCCAAGATGAAGCACTCCTTGAATGCCGAAGGTTGGTTTTCGTTGTGCACATGAGGAACCATAAGCTGTAAATTGGTCAATAGAAAAGTTTACATGTTAATTTATCAGTAGGTAGGAAGTGCAGTATGTAACCATGCACCTAGAAGATTAACACCTTTCCACATTTTATGTCAGTTTTATCCCAATAAAAAATTCGTAAAATCTACAATAAACCTAGCATAAATCAGTAAGCAATACCAATTTGAAAGAACTAACCATGTAAGAACGAAACTATAAACGACGAACGATTTCTTCATAGACTACATTCCTTGTGATTGGCGAATGTTCTCCGTTCTCATCTTCAATTAAGAATTTTAGACCCTTCCAGGACATAACATGCGAGACGGCTACATACAATTGTCCGTGTGAAAAAACCGGATTCCTCAAATACACACAAATCTTAGATAAAGTTTGCCCTTGACTTTTATTTATTGTCATCGCATAACACAGCTGAATTGGAAGCCGGCAACGACGCAATGTGAAAGGCCATTTACACCCAGGAGAATTAAGCACAATACGCGGAATACAAACTTGTTCCCCTTTATGTGAACCAGTAATGATTTCACCTTCTATAACTCTATGGCCATGGCGAGTGACAATCAAACGTGTCCCATTACATAGACCAAGAGATTGATTGATATTCCTTAATAACATAATAGCCACTCCGAGCTTCAAGGTAATCTTGTGGTGAGGGAAATTATTGATTTTAATTGAATTAAGTAGCTCAGGCGGATAGAATAGATGAGCATCCTCACTATGATCATTGGACTTAGAAATAGTGTCACAGCTTAGAAAATCCATTGGGAAACCAGGGAGCCGTCCGAAAACAATATCATTGATTTCATTCACCACAGTGTTTGTAGGGCAAACAGTACCTCAGCTAGTAAAATACCACGCTGCCAAGCCTCAATATCTGAAGGCAGAACACATGAGTGGTCTGATCCTCCCCAAGCACCATGGTGCATGAGCCTTCTTATCAGGCATGAATTGTTGAAATGGATCAAAATATGGTGTATTACAAAATGAAAAGGGGTTATGATTAAAACTGGGCCAAATTATCAATAAAACTATTGAGCAATCTAAGTGTGAAAACTTAAAACTAATCCTTAAGAAATGGATCAAAATATGGTGTATATTTTAGAAATTAAAGAGAGGGTATGCTTAAAACAGGGCCAAATTATCAGGGTGAAAGTGTATAGGTGTTCTATATCTAGAAGTTCAATGCTTGCTGGTTTATGTCAGTGGGCGTCACTCAGTTTGTGGGATGAGGCTCCAATGAACATATATGGTCTAAGATTAAGCTGGCTCTGTGTAAGAATTGCATCACCAGCACACGTCTGTCACTTTATCACCATGGTGAACACGAGTGAATTTCTCTTACAATGTATGAGCGTCGGTAAGTCCATGTAGCTGCCGCTTCACCACTCATCATGTGTTGGCCAATGATCAGAGGTACAGCAAAAACCAACAAATAAATACAGAGAACTGCACAAAGGATCAAAAGCATACCAACCAGAATTGGAATTGAGGAAATCGCTCATACAAGAAAAGCAATCAGCATATGTGGAACCAAACAAAATTTAGATGCTTCTAAAACAAAATTTCGTTGAAAAAGATTGTATAGAAAAACTTGAAATCTGCCCAAAAACTGGACAAATAACAAAAAACTTAAAGAAATGCAGCTGGCCCAACGCGCGAAGCTGCTGGCCTCGGCCTACCGCAGCCCAGCCGCCCTTGGCACAGCGCGGCCCAGCCGCGCAGCGTCGCCCGCAGCTGCTGGGCTCAGCCCAGCGCGCGTGGCTGCCCCT
>NC_041383.1:26018464-26068893 GCF_002162155.2 Triticum dicoccoides
CGGCCTCATTTTCTTTCGGCCCAGCGGCCCACAACGCATTAGGGTTAGGATCCCGACCGTCCATTTCAATCCGACGATTCGGCGCCGTTTTTGCCAGATCAAAGCTCTGATCCGATCGATCCATCAGAAACCCTAACGCCATTCCGCCCCCAGCGTCTATCTCGCTCGTCCGTTCCTCTCTCGCCCGCCCGTTCGGTTCCGGTGCACGAGCCACCGCCAGCGCAGCGAGCCAGGGCCTCTCCGACCCGCAGAAAGATACATCTGCAAAATACAAAATAAACCACATAATTAAGTAGCAACAAACAACAACCAAAACTGAAATTTCATCGAGTCAAAAACACAAACCAAGAGCAGAATCAACAGGGCGCTTGCCCAAACGAATCTCCTCCCTGCGAGACGCAACGGAAGCATGACTACCTGCTTGCAACAACAAATCGCAACAATTAATCCACAAAAACAGCAGAAACCAATCGAACGAAAAGAAAAGAGAGACAAACCAGATTGCATCGCAATATCCACCGGAGCAGGAGACCGCACGGAGCAAGCACACAAAGAAGGCGAACCACGCGCGGGACGACCTAGACGACAAAACGGGCGACGATGGGGAAACGTAGGCCTATCCGGCGAATCACCAGAAGCAGCACCACGCCCCGAGCCACCGCGACGACCAACCGTAACACCACGCGAACCACGAGGCCGGCCAGGACGACGCAGACCATTAACTGGATGAAGGAGCAACCATCGAGTACTAAGAGAGTAATGAAACCACATGCAATACCACAAGAGGAGAAGCAGCATATTTGTAGCCCCATAGCATGCCAGACAGCTCTAGAAAGCACAGGAAAATCAGCACCGACGGACAAAGACCAGCAGGCTCTCGAAAGAGCGGCCAAAGCGGCACCGATAATGACATGCAGATGGAATTATATGGTAAAACGACAGCGTGAAGACCACGCAAGGAAACCGGTCGACGCAGCACCGCACCGCTTCGGCCGACTACCATTGGCCAGTCATATCACCGATTCCGCTGCATGATTGCGCCCATGCCTCTTGTCGTTTTGCCTCTGGAATCAAGTGCGAATCTCCTGGTCACCGCTTCAATTAGTTCCAATTGATCGGTCGTCTACTACGCGGCGTCGCTCAATTAGCCTGCATGCATGCAACACCTGAAGTGACCACGTACCTGCCGCCTTGCGTCTAGACGCACGTTCTGCTCATTTCTTCCCGCCGTACATGGTGCTCCTACAATGCAAACACGTACATATAGTCTCTGTGCCACATGCTGACCTATTGCATGCTAGAACGGTGCAGGGAAAGGAAAGCAAAATTTTAAAATCTGCACGGTAGAACAGTCCAAGAGAGGAAAACAAGATTAGAAACGAACACATCACATGGAGCAAACAACTATAGAATGGCCAGGGGCACACGGTAAGGAAGCAATCACGTTCAAACAGCAGAAAGCGACGGCACATACGCAGACAGCGACAGGAAATCTGACCCAATAGGGACAAAAACGAAATCGAACGACCCATATAAGAAAAAGAACAATGTCAGCCTGGCCCACATACAGTCAAAAAACGCTAAGCCAACCAAAGCGACAGCACACCAGTTCAAAAAATTTCAATCAAATAAGTGAAAATGCACAAGGCAATTCTACACCGCCCCCTACCAAAATAATAGCACGTGCCACAACCAAAGTTCACCATGGGTCACTTTCACCCAAGTGGATGAATCTCAAGGCGAAAACCTTGCCGGATATAGAGGCTTGGGTATGAAGTTCTAAATGCACAATCTTATTTCACTACTTTCGAATAAAAAATGTTGTCATCTATGTATCATCTATATCAGTGGACATATCTGCCCGGATATCGGTCATATCGATCGATATTTCGGTCCATATCGGATGATATGTTTGAAAATGATATTTACAAAATGAAATGTTATGTTTATATCGTAGGGTCCCAAATGTGATATATTGGCCTATATATCAGTCGTATCGGCCTAGATTTAAAAGCTTGTGGTCGCTACTAAAAAAGAGCAAATTCCTCCAAAGACGATCCCTAGTAATCACCGGAGGCACACAGAGAGCAGATGGGACCACTGCTGGTCATAGTGGGAGTAACATAGATAGTAACATAGATGCCACATAAACAAAAATGTTGATGTGGCAAGTAATTAATGAGGAGAGAGGCAAATAGAGTACTACTTCTCTCTCAGTTTACAGGGTGTGCGCGTACCCTAGGTCATCTATTTGACCAACCTAATACAAGTCATATATTACAAAAAATATACCAATATAAACTTCAGATGTTCTATTTTCAAAAGATATAATTTTTGTGTTATATAGTTTATATTAGGATGGTCAAATTGGCAACCTAGGTATACGCGTAGGACTTGTAAACTGAGATGGAGGGAGTAACCTAATATGTTACCATCACATAGCGTTTTTCAATGCAAAATGAATCTACAAGACAATAAATGAACATGTGTATGTTACTACACATATGACACTTCCCATTATAAGGGTAGTAACATAGAGTAGTAACGTAAGCATGTTACTACTCTAAGTTACTCAATCTAGCTCTGCTCACCTATGGTGTTTAGCCTGGCATTAAAGCAGAGACGCCAGGCAAATAAAGCCTTGAGTTTTGCTGGGCATTTTGTCTTGAACATGGCCTTGGTTGCCGCTGTAGATTTTAGATGCACCGCCGCCCCATATGGAGAGCTGATCGGCGCCACTTATCTGAATCTGTTGCGCAAATCGACTGAATTCGTCGAAATGTCACGAGGACACACGTCGGTGGTTGCCCCTGGAGGTGTTGTAGGCAAGCTAGTTGGGCCACTTTATCTGTCATTTCAGTGACATGGATAAGAAAAAGGATTCCATTCTGCTACTACCTAGTACTTCCCTGCCATGTATGTACTGGCTCTGGTTTCGGTCATGCTAAATTAAGAGTTGCGTAAGCCACATCTGCTACAGCCAATAGGACACAGAATTAATCTATTAGTTCAGAGTTGCCTAAGCCACATCTTGCTAAACTCAGAGTTGCCTGTGGCTTATTATCAGCTATAATCCATGTCTAAATCTAATCTAGTTAGTAAAAGGAATGGTTTGCAGCAACGACCAGTCAGGAAAAAACTGATCCAAATTCTACAATCTTGTATCATCAGCGCAGAACAATACATAACGCTGCAGTTTATATATGATGACATGAAACACACAAATCAAAACACATTAATGTTTGTTGCTGAAATAATTTCCAATTTTTTAAAATTTCTTTAAAAAATTGGTACGCACAGACCCGCGTTGGTCTTGTCCGTTCGCACCGTCTCAACTATCATTTGCAGCGTGGCACATTGATTCGTTATTAACAGTGTCAACTTGATCTCATGCATGCACCATAGGTCAGTACTGAGTGACGTCACTGATTGTGCCATCATCCAGTACTGTAACAAACTGCTACCGGTAGGGAGTAAATCGTGCATATGGGTCGGTCCATTACAGTAACCGACTAACCGTTGGGAACCAAATCGCACCGATGGTTCACATATTAAGCGGGCTAAAACGTTTACCGCTCGGTTCATAACTAAAACATTTGTGGAATCATGTAAAGAAAACATTTGTGGAATGGTGCAAGAATTTCTGTTGGATCAATTTATGGACCGACCTCACATGCAAAAAATATTATGAACCGACCTGGATATTTTTCTAGTCAGCTAGAATTTTTCGACTGAAACTTTCTCTTTTTGCTTCTTCCCGTTCTTATTCTTCTTCTTCTTCTTTCACAAATACTTGTCTTAACTTAGCATAAGATAGCTGACCACACATGTCATGTGGTGACTGAAACTTTCTCGGTTGATATAAAAGCCATGCCCTTTTTGTATGGCTCCAATGGAGCGTTTACAAGTCGGTTTTGCACTAACTGATTACGGTAGCTGGTCTAAGAAAGTCGTTTCTACCATTGTAATTAATGTAGCCAAAAAGGGACCATGAGATGCGGAACACAAGAGTTAGGCCTAGAAATTGCCAAAAAAATAGAAGCATTTAGCGGATTAATGCAAAAGGGGTCCCTAGCTAATAATAGAAGTGAAGTAACATGAAAGGAACCTCCGAAAAAAGGAAGTGGAGTAGGAAATTTCGTATGAATCAATGACATATAAGCGACTAATTGCATATGGATAGTACGTAGGTGCTCCACAGTACTGCACTGAATTGACTAACTCGTCCTACTAAATCCTATCTATAAATATCGTCCGACATCTTTGTTCATGGAGGAGAAAACAGGAAAGCAGGCATAGCCTTCCTTGCAAACAACTACTACTACACGGAGATATCTCCCAAGCCCCTACTAGCTATGGGTCAAGCCCTCCCAAAACAAGCGATGTCGAGACATGAGGTGAAGGCAGGTCTGTTTGGTGGGTCAAACGGAGAGTTCTATGACATCACCGGAGAGACGAAGTTTGCGCCGTCAAGACTTAGGAGCCTGGAGGTTTGGTGCACGTCGGGTCACGACAGGATCATCGATGCCATAGCCTTCATCTTCGTCAAATTTTTAAGTTTCATCAATGCCATAGTTCTTTAATGTTATGGTGTGATGTTTGTTGTATTGGTCAAGCTTGTAATATAAGAGGTAATAGCACCCCAGATCCACAAACTTGCACCAAATGTGATGTTTTAGTTCAAAACTTGCAAAATGTTACCGAGGACTCCTACAACTTGACACCCTATGTGATGTTTTGGTCCACATCCACTCACAGCGTGACAAGTGGTAGTCCAGAGGGTGGACCCGTCAGCTCTGACAATTTTGCACAAAGGCCCCTGTCGTTCACTCGATTCAACCCGCAGTACACCCCCACCTGAATTAAATACAACAGGAGTTCCACAGATCCGTTCGACCTCTCCCGATGTCCTGTCGGGGGAGACAATGTGGTGGCGATATGGTGATGACGCTTGTCATGGCGTCGTCGTCGCCGGAGTTCGCCGGCGGGATGGAGCCACCTCCTTCCGCTCATCTCATCCGGTCGTTCGGCGTCATACCACGGACTATGGTGAGCTCCTATCCCCTCTTCCGCCTCTTCCTTGTTCCACATGTCCTCTGTTTCCTCGTCGCCGGTGTGTCGTCGCCATCCGCATCAGCCCCGCCGCGTCGGTGTGTCTCACGGCGCTGTGCTTGTTGAATGCTGTTGGGTTTTTATTACAACAGTAAAGCTAGGGTTTTTGCCTAGTGGGCTTTGGCTGAGTAGATTAGGTTAGGTTTTAGCGTCGTAAAGTCTTGGGTTTGGCCTGACAAGTGGTTCTTCTTTCTCGTTCATATGTTAGCTTGTTAGACGCGAGTTGTTCGGTCCTCCATTCCTGTGCACCACAAGCAAATCTGACAATAGTGGATTGTGTTCATTGCCACCAAATTTAGTTGTCCAATGCTAATGCTTACTTGTGCAATGGTCATGCTCATATTTCAGGTGTTAGTGATGCCACCAGTTGGTTGTGTTCAGTGGCAGCAACTTCAGTTAGCTCAAGTATTGCTTTTTGGACATTTGACTGAATTTTTCAGTTAACTGTAGTTATCTGAATTTTGTCAGTTAATTGTACTTATCTGAATTTTGTCAGTGCACTGTAGTTATTCACAATGTTTCCTGTGCACTGTAGTTAACTGAACTTCTGAGCTAACTGAATTTTATTGTTAAGTGTATACATCATTGTGTAATGCTTACAAATTACACATATTTGATGCAGTGTGTGATTCAGCAAATGGACAAAGGGTGGACACTTCTTTCTTTACACTTGAACTTGAGCATGGTGGAATTTTCTGTGGCCCAATCAGTAATTTGGAGTACTGGAACCCTTCAGCGGAAGTTCTTGATTATGTTTATTCTACCATATTCTCATATATTTTTTCATTGAAGAGCACCTAACTTGGTTGGGATATCTATGGGTGAGCACATACTTTACTAGTGCTTGCCTGACAAATCAATTGCAAATGGTTTGGTCAGAACTAAATCTGATGATGATGTGCAACACATCATCAGAGCTAGTGTTGATCATAAAGTGCTGGCTATTATGGTTGACCATGCAGATTTCGTCAGCAATTTCAGGGCTGAATCCATATGCACATTGCCATCAATTCAGTGCCCTATTGCAATGCACACTGCAAGTGAAGCATCTTTCCACCAGTGTGTAATTTCTGTCAATGAAGATGAGCCATTTTTAGAGTTTGCTGCAACTGGAACAGAACCTGAAAGCTTGCTTATACAAGGTGTAGATCACAATCTGCTTACTGAAGATGGAGCAATAGTAATTGAAGATATAGTTGTTTCTGAATCAGATTTCAGTGATAGTGATTATGACATAGATGAGGGGTGATGATCTTTATGATGACAACATTGACTTTGATGTTGATGAACAAGCTGAGGAAGAAGAGGATGATGTGGAGGTAGATGACTATTTGCTTGATGATGAACATCTTAATCTGCCCATTGAGAAAGCAGAGCAATTGAGGTACAAATTTACTGCCTTCAATTCAAAGGTGGACATGGTTGCCCGTGCCTTCAAAGTTAGGATGGTCTTTGCTGATGTGAAGGAGCTTAGACTTGCTATTACTGCATATTCTGTTAAGAACAAAGTTCAGATCAAGAAGTTAAAGAATGACAAAACTAGAACAGAGGTTGTTTGTGAAAGACGTTGCCCATGTTGGCTAAAAGCTGGGAAGGATAACAGGACGGGGGGATTTGTAATCAAGGCTTACTATGGAGAGCGCTATTGTCAGAAGAAATGGAAGATAAGGCAGATGACAGCTAAGTTTATGTGCCAGTATTTCATAGATGAGTTCAGGGATGACCAGAAAATGTCACTTGGTACATTTGCAAGAAAAATCACCAAGGCATTCGATGTGACCCCTAACAGATGGAAGCTAGCAAGGCCTAGAACTGCAACCCTGAAAGAGATCCATGGTGATGAAGAACATCTGTTTAGTAGGCTATGGGACTATGGTCATGAATTAAGGACTGCAAACCCTGGCTCTACATTTCTGTTATCAACTGAGCTGAAGAAAGACCCAAAATATCCAATGGACAAGAAGTGTCTGAAGACACTGTATTGGTGTTATGATGCATGTAAAAGAGGGTGGTTAAAGGGGTGCAGGCCTATCATTTTCATTGATGGATGTCACATGAAAACAAGGTTCAAAGGAGTTTTGCTTAGTGCTGTTGGAATTGATCCAAATGACTGCATTTTTCCGATTGCAATGGGTTTGGTTCAAGTAGAACGCGTAGGATCCTGGGAATGGTTTCTGACAACTTTGAGAGATGATCATCACTAACGCTGCTCCTTTCACAATTATGAGTGACAAGCAAAAGGGATTGATAAATGCTGTGCAGAAAGTGTGGCCAGATGCAGAGCATAGGTTTTGTGTGAGGCATATCTATCAAAATTTCAATGAGAATCACAAGGGAGAGTTGTTGAAGCAAGACTTGTGGGCCATTGCAAGATCACCCAACAAAGTGAAGTGGAGGCAAAACTGTGAGAAAATGGATGCAGATAGTTCAGCTGCATTTCATTGGACTGAAAGACTTGATCCAAAGACTTGGTTTAAAACATTTTTAGTGAATTTCCCAAATGTGACATTCTATTGAACAATAATTCTGAAGTGTTTAACAGTTATATCATTGAAGGCAGAGAGATGGCAGTGTTGTCAATGCTTGAATATATATTCTACAAAATCATGCAAAGGCTTGTGAGCAAACAAAGAGAGGCAATAGAAAAGTGGGCAGGGCAGATAATATGCCCAAAGATCAAGAAGAAGTTAGACAAGAACACTGAATTTGCTACAAATTCTCATGCTTCAGAAGCTGGCCAACAGAAAGCCAGAGTTCAGTCTGGAAATTCTAGCTACTCAGTGGACTTGTGTTTGCATACCTGTGATTGCAGGAGATGGCAGTTATCTGGTGTGCCTTGTGGCCATTCCATACTTCCATAGCATGTTGTAGGGAAGAAACAATTGACCCAGAGTTAATGGTTCATGACTGCTACACTGTGGAGAATTATATGAAAGCATATGACTACACACTGGTCCCTCTAAGAGACCCTAAATACTGGGAGGTGTAGCCAGGTTACAAGGTATTTCCACCAGTGTTCACCAAACAGCTGGGCAGGCCAAAGAAAAATAGGAAAAAAACACCTGAAGAGAAAATCAAACATGGTGTGCAATATTTGAACAAGAAAGGTGTTACAATGCATTGCTCCATATGTGGCAGAGCTGACCACAATAGAAAGGGCCACTACAGATGGCACGAAGCACTTGTTTAAGAAGGTGTAGAGCTGGTGGATGAAAATTATGATGATCCTACTTTTCTGCAGGCATGTTTCACTTGTAACTGAATAAAGTATCACTTGTAATTGAAGAATGTTTTAGCTTCAACTGAATAATATGAGCTTCTTCTTTGCAGAACATATACCCCACCAGGCCAGATCCTAGGTTAGATCCTAGTGAGTCACCCACCAGCATGGTCTTCAACATGGCTACCAGAGATAGAGCTAGAAGAGCTCAACAAAGAGTTCATGGCCCATTGCCACAACAGTCTTCATTTGTTGCTGTTGCTGGTGCTGCAATACCACAGCCAAGGGTCACTACAGAGATGAACATTGCTAGACAGACATGGTGATGACCCACAAGTGTAGGGGATCTATCTAGTCCTTTCAATAAGTAAGAGTGTCGAACCCAACGAGGAGCAGAAGGAAATGAAAAGCGGTTTTCAGTAAGGTATTCTCTGCAAGCACTGAAATTATCGGTAACAGATAGTTTTGTGATAAGGTAATTTGTAACGGGTAACAAGCAATGAAAGTAAATAAGGTGTAGCAAGGTGGCCCAATCCTTTTTGTATCAAAGGACAAGCCTGGAAAAATTCTTATATAGATAAAAGCGCTCCTGAGGACACATGGGAATTATCGTCAAGCTAGTTTTCATCACGCTCATATGGTTCGCGTTCATTACTTTGATAAGTTGATATGTGGGTGGACCGGTGCTTGGGTACTCACTACTAGGGAAAAGGCTACTAGTAGGGCGGGTAAATTGGCTACTAGTAGTGCGGGTACCCGTGCTACTAGTATCGCGCTACAGCTAAAAGTTAGTAGTAGCGCGGGTAGCGCCCACGCTACTACTAACTTTGTTAGTAGTAGCGTGTGTGCCACCCGCGCTACTGCTATTACGGACCCGCGCTACCACTAACATAATAGTAGTAGCGTTTCTTGAGTACCAATGCTACTAGTATACTAAATACTAGTAGGGCACAATTTTTTCCCACGCTACTACTAACTTATTAGAAATTAAAAAAATCAACCAATTCCATTCTATCACACAGTTATCGTATCTATTATCACACAGTTCCTCATTATAGCCATAACTCATGCATAACACCTATCCTTTATAGGCGTAAGAGTATAAACTATACACACTTCCTCATTGTAGCCATAACTCATGCATAATCCCTATCCTTTATAGGCGTAAGAGTATAAACTGTGCGTGGCAGCTACCTAGGTAAGTGGTGCTTGCCATGTAAATTCAGAATTTTACCACTATTTCTAGATGCCAGAGAATGAGACACGTTAGTTGTTATGGTCCGATCAAAATATTGGATCACTCGTCAATGTGCGGCGCCTGCCCGAACTGATCTCGCGACCTGCAGCTGCGACGAAACACACTGGGCAGCCTCGACGAGCCACACCTAACCGACGACAGCCGCTGTTGTGACGGCGTCACGTCCCTCACCCTGGCCCTCAGCTCCAGCAGGCATCGGTCGATGTTGTCCTCGTGCCTCGCCACCAGCGGACGGAGGAAGCCATCGTACACGTGCCTCGCACTCTGAAACCCGAACACCATTAAGATTCAGATTCAGAATTGGCCACATACCAAATCAAGTGTATCTAAATGTTGATCATCTCTTGGGCTCGGGGTGTCTGGTCGACTGCTTACCCGTGTGCTGGGGTGCCGGAGATAGAGGACGAGCATCAGCTTCGCCTCTCCATACTTCGGCAGCCACGACACCGTCCGGTCCACGAACCTCTCGACGACCGTTAACATCGCCACCAGAACCCTGCAACATTACCAACAGAGGTTCAAAAACTTCAGATTCTATAGAAGAACGACACAGAAAAACAACGCGGTACATGTCGGTGCCAATGTGCTACAAATTTTTCCCGAGATTCTTATTTAAGCCGTAATGCACAACTGAACTACACACTGAAGCAGCACATAGCTACTTCCATGACAAAAGATAACACAAAAGATTAGAAGCAATTCTGTTGTGTTGGAAGCCCTAAAAAGAAACAACACATATGAACCACATAAGGACTTAGAGGCATAATTCTTCCGGTAATTTTCTATCTATCCATTTTTCTAAGTAGTCACTTCAATACCTTGATATCTTCCACATTTTCAAAGATAACAAAGTCCATGAATCTACTGTTTGAAGAGCATAGTGACTATACAAACTTGCAAATTGGGCTGGCCAAAAACTAAACATAGAGTGCATCTTCTCTAAACAGAGAGTGGTATTTGTTGAAGACAAACTGCACTGAAGTGATAAAAAAAGGACACAGTGTCATACATACAATCTACTGATGCCAGACAGAGTCATACAGTCTACAAAATGACAACCAGTGTACTCTTTTAATCTGATAGTGTTTCTTGTAGAAGAAACAGGCAAGATAAATCAAGTCATGATTTAATATTGATTGAGGACTACCCATCCATATACATAAATGTATTGTTTGCGTTACTCAACAGAACATGCAGGTAGCAACCTGATATGATGCTTGATTTGGACGAAAAAACCACAAACCCTTTTTTCCTCTAGAATAAAAGTACCTCCCAAGTGTTCAAAACCACCACAAATTCATCTTGTTGCATATATCAACCGGAATGGATCCTAGTGTGGTTAATGATAATTACAAACTTAGCCTATTCACAATTGATTATTAGCTAAATATAAGAGAACATTGCATGTTTCATAACAGTAATTGCTACAAAAAACTGAAAAACAAATGGTTCTACTATGTGGCATATCTGAACTTAAATATGCTATCCCCATGTACCTTTTGTTTGCAGGGATCCTCTGGTGGCATTGCAAAAGAGAGAATACATTATGGCCTTGAATATACATATACGAATAGTAATCTGCCAAGTAAGAAAAGTATCATGTTATATAACATATACAATCAAGTGCTATAACTGGACGGATCTCCATACCCATGGAGAAGACCGGACATTGGTGCTGCTGTTGGTGGCGTGCGTTGTCCTGCTCCTGGTCCTGGTCATGGAGATAGATGGGGGTTAGAGAGGGAGGGAGAGACGGGGGAAGATGAGGGATTTGTACCCATGGATGCGCCTCCTCTTGGCTGCAGATCCATGGCAATCTTGCTCCGTGGGCTAGGGTTTCGGGTCCATGGCTCCGCCGCTGCCGCTGCCACTGCGTGGTTGTGGAGGAGGACAGCTCCGCGGATCTGGGCGCCGGCTGAGCAGCTCGAGCCGAGGACGAATCTGGCCGGAGGGGAGGAAGGGTCTCCATGGATGGACGATGAGGGCGTCCCACGGAGATGGCCGCAATCAATCGGAGCTTGTCGGCTCGATCTGCAGCCTTTGGAGCGAAGGAGAGGTCGGGGGTCACCGGTGGCGGATTTAAGGGAGAGAGTGGAGGTGGGCGGCGGCGAGGAGATCTGGGGGAGGAGATCGACCAAGCGAGTGAGGGCCACGAGAGAGAGAGTTTTTTCAGGGATTCGTGAGAGAGAGTTTGGCAGGGGCGGGGGTCGATCTTAGTAATAGCATGGGTATATCAAAGTCGCTACAACTATTCGCTTAGTAGTAGCGCAGGTTTTAGCATCTCGTTATTACTATACCTAGTTTGGAGCCAACGCCCTGGCAACTTTAGTAGTAGCGCTTTTCTCAACTAGTGCGCTACATGGTTTTAAATAGCGGATAGCGGGCTGGTAGCGGATTAGGGTCCGTGTAGCGGAATGCACATAGCGGGTGATATTGCGGGCGCTATGTCCGCATAGCGGATTTGTAAAAACACTAGATTATTGTGTATATCTCTATATCATTAACAAAAAGTAATGGCATTTCATTTGAGCAGTAGCGTACGCTATTGCGGACACAATAGCGGATGCTATCTTCGCTATTTGAAACTATGCGCGCTACTGCTAAACGGATATTAGTGGCGCAGTTTTGTAAAGGGTGCTACTGCTAATTAGCAGTAGCGTCTGTTTTTAAACCGCGCAGCTGGTAAGTTTCTGTGTATAAGGTTTTCCCTAGTAGTGACTGTACTTTCTTGGACAAGCATCCCACTTATGATTAACCCCTATTGCAAGCATCCGCAACTACAAAATAAGTATTAAGGTAAACCTAACCATACCATGAAACATATGGGTCCAAATCAGCACCTTACGAAGCAACGCATAAACTAGGGTTTAAGCTTCTGTCACTCTAGCAACCCATCATCTACTTATTACTTCCCAATGCCTTCCTCTAGGCCCAAATAATGGTGAAGTGTCATGTAGTCGACTTTCACATAACACCACTGGAGGAAAGACAACATACATCTCATCAAAATATCAAATGAATACCAAATTCACATGACTACTTATAGCAAGACTTCTCAAATGTCCTCAGGAACAGACGTAACTACTCACAAAGCATATTGATGTTCATAATCATAGGGGTATTAATATGCATTAAGGATCTAAACATATGATCTTCCACCAAATAAACCCACTAGCATTAACTACAAGGTGTAATCAACACTACTAGCAACCCAGGGTACCAATTTGAGGTTTTGGGACAAAGATTGGATACAAGAGATGAACTAGGGTTTCAGAGGAGATGGTGCTGGTGAAGATGTTGATGGAGATTGACCCCCTCCCAATGAGAGGATCGATGGTGATGACGATGGTGATGATTTCCCCCTCCTGGAGGGAAGTTTCCCCGGCAGAACAGCTCCGCCGGAGCCCTAGATTGGTTCCGCCAAGGTTCCGCCTCGTGGCGGCTGAGTTTCGTCCTGAAAGCTTGCTTAAGATTTTTTTCAAGGTAAAAGACTTCATATAGCAGAAGATGGTCACCGGAAGGCTGCCAGGGGGCCCACGAGGTAGGGGGCGCGCCCAGGGGGTAGGGCGCGCCCCCCACGCCCTCGTGGACGGTTGGTGGCCCCCCTCTAGTATTTCTTCCGCTCAGTAATTTTTATTAATTTCAAAAATGACTTCCGTGGAGTTTCAGGACTTTTGGAGTTGTGCACAATAGGTCTCTAATATTTGCTCCTTTTCCAACCCAGAATTCCAGCTGCCGGCATTCTCCCTCTTCATGTAAACCTTGTAAAATAAGAGAGAATAGGCATAAGTATTGTGACATAACGTGAAATAACAGCCCATAATGCAATAAATATTGATATAAAAGCATGATGCAAAATGGACGTATCAACTCGCCCAAACTTAGACGTTGCTTGTTGTCATGCGGAAGCCGATATCGAAAAATATGTCCACATGTTTAGAGATAGAGGTGTCGATAAAATAAAACACGGACATGAGGACATCATGATCATTCTTATAACAGCAATATATATATAGGTAAATTATGTGGGGCACCTAGGTGCCTGGGCACCTAAGTCTCAATATAGCAAGTCTTATTTGTAGTGCATGATGTAAAATCCATGACATAGTGACTTTCCAAATTTTGTTTGCATGCACTTGAACTATCAACGGTCAATGATTGCTTTCCATAAAATTAATATACTAGTGGTTTCCTAATATGATTATTTTCAAGACAAAAGGGGATGTATATATACTCTTATTTTTTTGAAGGTATCGGATATGACAAATAATATGAAACATCACCCCATAGGTTTGTATGTATATTAAGGATGTTCTTATGCATTTTTGTAAAATTTTAACTTTCAAGGTATCTAGTATTTTTTTCTACATCACACTTTCAACGGCTAATATTACTATACAAATTAAGGTGACCAAATAATATAAAATGTGATCGTAATTATTTTGTTACTTGTAGGGATATATGATACTCAAGCATGATTTTTTCATACGTACATATACCCACTCATGATTCTTTTTAGTTTTAGGAATATGTGTTACATATACCCACATACAATCCTATGTATTTATTGTATTTAGGTATATATTCATAAATTTCATGTCAAGGTATGAAAATACAATGAGTATGATTATACAAGAAAATATATTACGTACTCGGGGTATATACATACACAAAAATCTAATGGATATGTACTAAATAAGTGAATTCATACATATCTAATATAATGCGTATTTACTAAATATTCTATGTATATATGTACATAAAAAAATGTGTTACATACTAAATATTCTGGGTATAAACGTACTAGAAAAAATATAATGAGTGCATACCAAATAAACGAATCCATGCATACCTAATCTAATTGGCACATACTAAATATTCTGGGTATATACAGAGAAAAAAATCTAATATGTACGTACTAAATTTTCTGAGTATAAACATATAAAAGTCTAACAGGTACATACTAAATAAATAAATTCATACATACCTAACTCATTCATGTATAAAATAAGTATCCATATACCTAATGTGTAGTATTTTTTCCTTCTAAAGATTTGTTATCATGCATGGTGTGTTTAATAACATCCATTAAATGATACGCGTCATAATTGTTTCCAAATCTAATTCTTTTAGAATTGGCAGTTGCTAATGGATTTACTAGTTACCTTCTATACCTATCACAATAATGCCCATCTAAATGTAATCAAACGGTGGAAAGGCAAGGAGCCTGGGCACCTAGGTGTCCCAAATGATTGTCCTATATATATATATATATATATATATATTGTCATATGATTTCTTATGCTTAGGTAACAATCTATTCACAATGTCAAGTATGAATCAGAAACTTCATTGAAAACCAACAAACTATGATTTCGATCATTGAAGCAAATGCAATTTATCATAACATCGGAAAGAGTCAATATAATAGCCTTTTAGCAAGTCCACATACTCAACTATCATTTAGTCTTTTCACAATTGATGACACTCACGCAATACTTATGGGTAATGAAGTTTTAAACGGACACAGAGAAAGATAGGGGCTTATAGTGTTGCCTCCCAACCATTTATCTCAAGGGTAATGTAAACAATAATAGTTCATGCTAACTTACATCCAATGACTCTTGCATAATGTATAAGATAAAGTGTAAAAAGGAAAGGTGAAGATCACCATGACTCTTGCATAATGTATAAGATAGAAATAAAACATAGGCCCTTCGCAGAGGGAAGCAGAGGTTGTCATGTGCTTTTATGGTTAGATGCATGAAATCTTAATGTAAAAGAACGTCACTTTATATTGCCACTTGTGATATGGACCTTTATTATGTTGTCTGTCGCTTTTATTGCTTCCATATCACAAGATCGTGTAAAGCTTATTTTCTCCCCACTAATAAGTCATACATATTTAGAGAGCAATTTTTATTGCATGCAACATGGCAACTTACTTGAAGGATCTTACTCAATCCATAGGTAGATATGATGGACTCTAATGGCAAAACTGGGTTTAAGGATATTTGGAAGCACAAGTAGTATCTATACTTGGTGCAAGGAATTTGTCTAGCATGAGAGGGAAAGGCAAGCTCAACATGTTGGATGATCCATGACAATATACTTTATTTCGAATATAAGAAAACATAACTCATCATGTTGTCTTCCTTGTCCAACGTCAACTCTTTAGCATCTCATATTTTAATGAGTGCTCACAATCATAAAAGAGGTCCAAGATAGTATATTTATATGTGAAACTTCTCTTTCTTTATTACTTCCTATTAATTGCAATGATGACCAAAACTATGTTTGCCAACTCTCAACAAATTTTAATCATCATACTTTTTATATGTGAAGTCATTACTTTCCATAAGATCAATATGATCTCTATTATTTCTTTTTATACTTCTTTTATTCCCTCAAGATCATAGCAAGATAGCAAAGCCCTTGACTCAACACTAATCTTTATTATATAGCTCATGGACTCAATTACATAGAAGGATCATAAGGCAAAGCTCAAAACTAAATCATATTAAAAACTTTATTCTACTAGATCAAGATATTACCAAAAGGATCGAACTAAGAAAAACGGTAAATATAGGAGAGTGGTGGTGATACGATACCGGGGCACCTCCCCCAAGATTGGCAGTTGGCAAGGGGAGTGGCCATACCCATGTGATTATGTCTCCTTTGCTGGTGAAGAAGGTGATGATGATGATGGATAGTCGCACATCGAGCATAGGAGCTCTTCCAATTTGCGAATAATGCCCTTGAGTGTGACGATATGATCCTTCAACAAAATATTTTCACGTGTGAGATAGTTGTTTTGTATGCGAGCTAACTTAGTCATCTTGAAAGCTTCAATCTCAGTTGGGGTAAAGAGGTTGGAAAGAGGTTGGATGTCTTCTTCTTCTGTCGCTGGAGCTTGATCCTCCATGACCTTCTTGATCCTATCCCCCTTGTTGATCTCCCCGGGTTCTTCTCTCTTCAGCTCCATCTCCATTAGCCAAGCATCGTTGCCTTCATTGTTGGAGGAGGGTGATGACATGATGCCTGGCCTTGACAAATCTGACAGAAACAGCTCGAAACAATGACAGAGGATATTTGCGTGATACGGTGGTCAAAACCTCCGGGGGATTATATAATGAATTTTTACTAACCAAAAGAAGTATCGTGCAAGAAAACGGAGTACGGAGAGCACACGAGGTGCCCACGAGGCAGGGGGCGCCCAGGGGGTAGGGCGCGCCCTCCACCCTCGTGGACGCCTCGTGTCCTTCCCGGAATACTTCTTATTTTCCTATTTTCTTAAATATTCCAAAACAGAGAAAAATTGCTATTAGAACAGTTTTGGAGTCGGTTTACTTACCATACCACATACCTATCCTTTTCAGAGTCTGAAACGTTTTGGAAAGTGTCCCTTATGTATTCCTCCGGTGTTACGGTTCCAATAACATTAGTTTCAACATTTATAGGATTACCTGAGATATAATGTTTGATTCTTTGACTGTTCACCACCTTTGGATTCGTGCCTTCGAAGTTGTTGATTTTTATGGCACCGGAATGATAGACCTCCTCGATGACGTAAGGGCTTTCCATTTAGAGAGAAGTTTTCCTGCAAAGAATCTTAAATGAGAGTTGAATAGCAACACATAATCACCTACGTTAAACTCACGCTTTTGTATCCTTTTGTCATGCCATCTTTTAACTTTTTCTTTAAACATTTTGGCATTCTCATAGGCTTGGGTTCTCCATTCATCAAGTGAGCTAATGTCAAATAACCTTTTCTCATCGGCAAGTTTGAAATCATAATTGAGCTCTTTAATGGCCCAATATGCCTTATGTTCTAGCTCGAGAGGTAAGTGACATGCTTTACCATAAACCATTTAATATGAAGACATACCCATGGGATTTTTATATGCAGTTCTATAAGCCCATAATGCATCATCAAGTTTCTTGGACCAATTCTTTCTAGATCTATTAACAGTCTTTTGCAAAATTAATTTGAGCTCTCTATTACTCAGTTCTACTTGGCCACTAGACTGTGGGTGATATGGAGATGCAATTCTATGATTAACATCATACTTAGCAAGAATTTTACGAAAAGCACCATCAATAAAATGTGAACCACCATCAGTCATTAGATATCTAGGGACTCCAAACCTCGGAAAAATAACTTCTTAAGCATCTTAATAGAGGTGGTATGATCAGCACTACTAGTTGGAATAGCTTCTACCCACTTAGTAACGTAATCAACAGCAACTAGAATATGTGTATATCCATTAGTGGAAGGAAACGGTCCCATATGATCAAAGCCCTAAACATCAATTGGTACAATAACAAGAGAATAATTCATACGCATTTCTTAACGTCTACTAATATTACCAATTCTTTGACATTCATCACAAGACAAGAAAAACTTACGGGCATCTTTGAAGAGAGTAGGCAAATAAAAACCAGATTGCAATATCTTATGTGCAGTTCTATCTCGAGCGTGGTGTCCTCCATATGCCTCGGAGTGACACTTGCGTAGGATCTGTTCTTGTTCATGCTCAGGTACACAACGTATAATAACACCATCTACTCCTTCTTTATAAAGGTGTGGGTCATCCCATAAGTAATGTCTTAAATCATAGAAGAACTTTTTCTTTTGCTGGTATGTGAACTAGGTGGTATAAATTTAGCAACAATGTAATTAGCATAATCAGCATACCATGGAGTAGTACGAGAAGCATTTATGATAGCTAATTGTTCATCAGGAAATCTATCATCAATAGGTGGTGGGTCATCAAGAACATTCTCTAACCTAGACAAGTTGTCTGCAACGAGATTCTCAGCTCCCTTTCTATCAATAATATCAAATAAAATTCTTGTAGTAGGAGAACCCATCAAATAAGTCTAAGTTTAGCATCTTTCTTTTCCATAAGATATTTAATAGCAGCATGATCGGTGTGAATAGTTACTTTAGAGTTAACAATATAAGGTCTGATCTTATCACAAGCAAATACAACTGCTAAAAATTATTTTTCAGTAGTAGCATAATTTCTCTGGGCACTGTCTAGAGTTTTACTAGCATATTGAATAACATTTAATTTATTATCAACTCTTTGTCCTAGAACAGCACCTACAGCATAATCACTAGCATCACACATAATTTTTAAATGGTAAATTCCAATCAGGTGGCTGAACAATAGGTGCAGAAATCAAAGCTTTCTTAAGTATTTCAAACGCTTCTACACAATCATCATTGAAAACAAAAGGAATATCTTTTTGTAAGAGATTAGTCAGAGGCCGGGAAATTTTAGAGAAGTCCTTAATGAACCTCCTATTAAAACTGGCATGACCAAGGAAACTTGTTATACCTTTAATGTCCTTGGGACACGACATTTTTTCAATAGCATCAACTTTAGCTTTATCAACTTCAATACCTCTTTCAGAAATTTTATGCCCCAAGACAATGCCTTCATTAACCATAACGTGGCATTTTTCCCAATTCAAGACAAGACTAGTATCTTCGCATCTCTGCAAAACTCGATCAAGGTTTCTCAAGCAATCATCAAAAGAAGATCCATAAATGGAGAAATCATCCATGAAAACCTCACAAATCTTTTCACAAAAGTTAGAGAATATAGCCATCATGCATCTTTGAAAGGTAGCAGGTGCATTACATAAACCAAAAGGCATACGTATATAAGAAAAAGTACCGAAAGGGCAAGTAAAAGTGATTTTTTCTTGATCCTATGCTGACACAGGTATTTGAGAGAAACCAGGGTAACAATCTAGAAAGCAAAAATGTGTATGTTTAGATAATCTTTCTAGCATTTGATCAATAAAAGGTAGAGAGTAATGATCCTTTTTAGTAGCTTTATTTAATTTGCAGAAATCAATTACCATCCTATAACCTGTAACAATTCTTTGCGGGATCAATTCATCTTTATCATTAGGAACGATAGTAATAACTCCCATCTTAGGGACACAATGGACAGGGCTTACCCACCGACTATCAGCAACGGGATAAATTATACCTGCATCCAGGAGCTTTAGTATATTTTTTCTTACCACTTCTTTCATCTTAGGATTTAACCGTCGTTGGTGATCAATAACTGGTTTAGCGTCTTTCTCCAATTTTATTTTGTGTTGGCATAAAGTGGGACTAATGCCCTTAAGATCAATTAAGAGTATATCCAATAGCAGCATGATGCTTCTTCAGAGTTTTCAATAATCTTTCCTCTTCCTGCTCTGAAAGGTTAGCACTAATAATAACAGGATATATCTTCTTTTCATCAAGATAAGCATATTTAAGAGTATCGGGTAGTGGTTTAAGCTCAAACACGGGATCACCCTTGGGTGGAGGAGGATCCCCTAGGATTTCAACAGGCAAGTTGTGTTTCAAAATAGGTCCCTGTTTAAAGAATACTTCATCTATCTCCCTTCTTTCATTCATAAACATATCATTTTCATGGTCTAGCATATTATTCTAAAGGATCATTAGGAGGCACGGCAATAGAAGAAAGACCAATAATTTCATCCTTGCTAGGCAATTCTTTATCATGAGGTTGTCTACGAAATTTAGCAAAATTAAACTCATGAGACATATCCCCCAAACCAATAGTAACAACATCCTTTTTGCAATCTATCCTAGCATTAACAGTATTCAAGAAGGGTCTACCAAATATGATGGGACAAAAGTCATCTTGTGGGGAACCAAGAACAAGAAAATCAGTAGAATATTTAACTTTCCCACACAAGACTTCAACATCTCTAACAATCCCAATTGGTGAAGTAGTATCTCTATCGGCAAGCTTAATTGCAACATCAATTTCTTCTATCTCAGCAGGTGCAATATCATGCATAATTTCTTTGTATAAGGAATGGGGTATTGCACTTGCACTAGCGCTCATATCACATAAGCCATGATAACAATGATCTCCTATTTTAACAGAAATAACAGGCATGCCTACACCAGGTCTATGTTTCTTAGCATCGGGTCTAGCAATTCTAGCAGCTTCATCACAAAAGTAAATAACATGCCCATCAATGTCATCAGCCAAGAGATCTTTAACCATAGCAATACTAGATTCAACTTTAATTTTCTCAAGTGGTGTAGGTGTTCTAGTATACTCTTACGAATCACAGTTGAAGCTTTAGCATGATCCTTTATCCTAACAGGGAAGGTGGTTTCTCAATATAAGTAGAAGGAACAATAGGATCATTATAAGTGATAGTCTTTTCTTCAACTTTACTAGGTGCAACTACTTTTACTTCAGTGGGAGGATTATATTTAAACCACTTCTCCTTAGGGAGGTCAACATGAGTAGCAAATGATTCACAGAAAGAAGCTACTATCTCACAGTCAAGTCCATATTTAGTGCTAAATTCACGAAAAGCATCGGTATCCATAAAAGATTTAACACAATCAAACTTAGGTGTCATACCTGACTCCTTACCTTCGTTGAGATCCCAATCTTCAGAGTTGCATTTAATTCTTTCAAATAAATCCCATTCGAATTCAATAGTCTTCATCATAAAAGAACCAGCACAAGAAGTATCGAGCATGGAGCGATTGTTGAGAGAAAGCCGAGCATAAAAGTTTTGAATAATCATTTCTCTTGAGAGCTCATGATTGGGGCATGAATATAACATTGACTTAAGCTCCCCCAAGCTTGAGCGATGCTTTCTCCTTCGCGAGGCCAAAAATTACATATATAATTACAATCACGATGAACAAGATGCATAGGATAGAACTTCTGGTGAAATTCCAATTTCAATCGGTTGTAGTTCCATGATCCCATATCATCACATAGCCTATACCATGTCAATGCCTCTCACTTCAAAGATAAAGGGAAGACCTTCTTCTTGATAACATCATCGGGCATACCTGCAAGCTTAAATAATCCACAAACTTCATCCATATAGATTAGGTGTAAATCGGGATGCAATGTTTCATCTCCTGTAAAGGGATTAGCTAGCAGTTTCTCTACCATAACCGAATGAATTTCAAAGTAAACATTTTCAGTAGGTTCAGTAGGTTGAGGAGCAACTCTTTGATCTACTGGTCGGGGTAAAGATACCCCGAACAAGCCCCTCAAAGGATTATGTTCCATAGTAACAAGTGACAGTAAATTTCAGCACACTATATAAATTTTTCCTTACCGAGTTCCACTTACCAAAGGCGCTTCACTCCCCGGCAACGGCGCCAGCAAAGAGTCTTGATGACCCACAAGTGTAGGGAATCTATCGTAGTCCTCTCGATAAGTAAGAGTGTCGAACCCAACGAGGAGCAGAAGGAAATGACAAGCGGTTTTCAGTAAGGTATTCTCTGCAAGCACTGAAATTATCGGTAACAGATAGTTTTGTGATAAGGTAATTTGTAACGGGTAACAAGCAATGAAAGTAAATAAGGTGCCGCAAGGTGGCCCAATCCCTTTTGTATCAAAGGACAAGCCTGGACAAATTCTTATATAGAGAAAATCGCTCCCAAGGACACATGTGAATTATCGTCAAGCTAGTTTTCATCACGCTCATATGATTCGCGTTTGTTACTTTCATAATTTGATATGTGGGTGGACCGGTGCTTGGGTACTGCCCTTTCTTGGACAAGCATCCCACTTATGATTAACCCCTATTGCAAGCATCCGCAACTACAAAAGAAGTATTAAGGTAAACCTAACCATAGCATGAAACATATGGGTCCAAATCAGCCCCTTACGAAGCAACGCGTAAACTAGGGTTTAAGCTTCTGTCACTCTAGCAACACATCATCTACTTATTACTTCCCAATGCCTTCCTCTAGGCCCAAATAATGGTGAAGTGTCATGTAGTCGACGTTCACATAAAACCACTAGAGGAAAGACAACATACATCTCATCAAAATATCAAACGAATACCAAATTCACATGACTACTTATAGCAATTCTTCTCCCATGTCCTCAAGAACAACGTAACTACTCACAATGCATATTCATGTTCATAATCAGATGGGTATTAATATGCATTAAGGATCTGAACATATGATCTTCCACCAAATAAACCCATGAGCATCAACTACAAGGAGTAATATACACTACTAGCAACCCACAGGTACCAATCTGAGGTTTTGGGACAAAGATTGGATACAAGAGATGAACTAGGGTTTGAGAGGAGATGGTGTTGGTGAAGATGTTGATGGAGATTGACCCCCTCCCGATGAGAGGATCGATGGTGATGATTTCCCCCTCCCGGAGGGAAGTTTTCCATGGCAGAATAGCTCCGCCGGAGCCCTAGATTGGTTCCGCCAAGGTTTCGCCTCGTGGCGGCGGAGTTTCGTCCCGAAAGCTTGCTTATGATTTTTTTTCAGCGTAAAAGACTTAATATAGCAGAAGATGGTCACCGGAGGGCTGCCAGGGGGACCACGAGGTAGGGGGGTGCCCGGGGGGTAGGGCGCGCCCCCCACCCCCGTGGATGGTGGGTGGCCCCCTCTGGTATTTCTTCCGCTCAGTAATTTTTATTAATTCCAAAAATGACTTCCGTGGAGTTTCAAGACTTTTAGAGTTGTGCAGAGTAGGTCTCTAATATTTGCTCCTTTTCCAGCCCAGAATTCCAGCTGCCGGCATTCTTCGTCTTCATGTAAACCTTGTAAAATAAGAGAGAATAGGCATAAGTATTGTGACATGACGTGAAATAACATCCCATAATGCAATAAATATTGGTATAAAAGCATGATGGAAAATGGACGTATCAAAGGGCAAGAACAACAGCTGACAGAGGAGAAGGATCTGAAGCTACTGGCAGAGGAAGAGGAAGGAAAAGGAGAGGTAGAGGAGAAGGAAATCCAGCAGCAAGGAGAGGAAGAGGAGCAAATGCTGTCCTTGGAAGAGGAGCTAATGCAAATCCAGTGCTTTGAAGAGGAGCAAATGCTGCCCTTGGAAGAGGAGCTAATGCAAATCCAGTGCTTGGAAGTGGAGCAAATGCAAATCCAGTGCTTGGAAGAGGAGAAAATGCAATGCTTGGAAGAGGAGCAAATCCAGTGCTTGGTAGAGGAGGAAATGTAGTGCCAGGAAGAGGAGCAAATGTTGATGTCGTTCCAGCAAGAGGAGGCAGAAATGTGCATGCTTGGAAAGGCAGGGGAGGAATTCCAGGTGCAGGTAGAGGCAGGGGAGGAAGAAATGCAGATGTAGGTTCAGGAAGAGGAGCAATCCTAGGTGAGAGGGCATGGTGGCTGCTGTTTGGAAAAGATATGAGCAACAGCCTAATTCCTGATCTAAATGCTCCCCCTGTTGCTTGATTTGGTGGCAGTTCAGACTGTCACTTTTTTTGTTAGGGCCTAAAGCAATTTAAAACATTGAGTGGACTTTTTTGGATGCAGAAAGGAGCATTCAGTGCCTCATTATTTGATGGTAAAAGTGGCATTAAGTGCCCTTTTTGTAACTAAAAACTATGATGGCAAACATGTGGCATTAGCTGGGTTTTAATGCTTTCCAAAATTCAGTTTAATTCAGTTTGCAAAGTTCAGTTTAATTCTGTTGAATGCTGTCCAAAATTCAGTTAAGTACTGTCAGTTAGCTAAGTTCAGTTATGTAATGTCAGTTAGCAAAATTCATTTAAGTACTGTCAATTAGCAATATTCAGTTAAGTACTGTCAGTTAGCAATATTCAGTTAAGTACTGTCAATTAGCAAAGTTCAGTTCAATTCTGTTGAAATGTTCAATGAAGTTAAATAAACTTACAAAAAATTTAAATTGCTACAGCAAACTGAATGTAGTTAGCTCCAATTATTTGGCCTACATTCAACTGAATTTTGTGTAATGAAAAAAGAAAACAAAAATGTTCGGCCTGACTTCCCTCGTCTCCTCGTTGCTTGCGTTACCCACCTCCATCTCATCACCACCAAAGAAAACCCTCACCGGAGGTCAAAGCCACCGCCGACACCATGGACAGCAGCCTCGGATGGCAGAGGGCCGTCGAAGATCTGGCCGGCGATGACCAGGCGGCGCGGGCAACTAAGTGGTTTCCGGACAACATGAAATCCTGCCATTGCATATGCAGCTTGCATCACACCGTCTAGCATGCATGGGGATCCAGCCACGTGCTTAGAAGTTGTCTCACCAATATATACATTCTCCTTCTCCTCCGTGACTTCATCTTCATGTGTATGAGACTTAGAGGTGTGTAACCAAATGAGCTATGATCTCAGGCTCAACACAAAATACCTGCTTTCAACTATTCCTTAGTATGCATTGTGTAAATTCTATAAGCTGTGATCAATAGCTAACAAAATAGAAAATTGCATGTTTCTACCGATAAGGGGCCTTCGTTACGCAATAGATTTGCATATATGCTACATAAGGGACCTTAATTAAGCAACGAATTAACATTTGTCAGAAACACATATCATCATCGATATTTACATGAAATTTGGAGTAAAGTTAGTTTAATATTACTATTGTCCTACTGTCCAGAGACATGAAAGAATAGCTTTTAATTCCGGGCAACTGTGTCAGGATTTGCCCGCCGTTGTGGTCAAAAGCCGAAGGAGTTTCCCCCAGGTTCAGTCGGTAATACGCCGCCCAACTGATACCCTTTCATGAGGTTATAGAGTCCCTCGTAACTTCGTCAAGGTGTGTTTCCCGAGGTTAAGAGACTATTTCTAGGACCCCTTGATTGTAATGATGCCTCATAATCCCCATGTCCCCAGACATAAGCGGTCATGAAAAAGTGTTGCTCTCAGGGAGAGCAGTGACATTCTTCTCACAGTGAAAGTGAACGTAGTGCGAGCCTTGAAGACACCGAAGAGGATAGGAGCAATTAGATAGTTCCATTCCTCCCTACATGGTATGGTGTCCCGACGAATACTTCGTGCAATGGTTAGTCCATAGGGCGGAGTTCACTTCCTGTACATGGAGTGTCTCTAGGTTGGTAGTGAAAGAACATTGAAAGGAAGATCATCCTGGGGAAGGCTTATAAGAGGATTTGATCAGTAGAGGCTTCCGAAATGACTTGGCTCTGAAGCGTCAACCACATAACGAATGGATAACCGAAGGGTTGACAAAGTCTTACAGAAGGCCCCTGGCCCATTGGGAGCGTCTGTTCCTAACCACCGAGAGGGCCCTCGGTGGTAAAGGGGACGACCTGATTTGGGGCACACGACACGAGTTCACGATTTGCTTGAACCAAATGTCACGACAATCCTAATGTGTGATGAAACGATTCCCTTGCGATGATCTGATCAATGACACATTGTGGGTTCATCGGTCCGATCCATCGATGAGGGGATCTGGCATTTAGCCTTATCCTCTGTCGGGGTCTCTATCCCAGGTAACTAAATAGGTCGAATCGATGAGGGTACCCCAACACCAGAAGATCCCCCTCCCTTGGTCAAGATGACCTCGGGTTGTGTGCCCGAAGCCCATATTTTGGACCATGGAATCATCCTACATTGTCGAGGCGATCTGGGAGGATCCAAGCCGGCACTGAAATACTTTCGCACCAAGGAGTAAGATTGATGTAGGCCCTCCTTGGGGTTACGGTGGGGGATAGACCCTTGCCTTCCCCTTTCCCCAAAATTTATGTGGTCCATTAGCAGGATTGTTGTTGAGGCTTGGACCCCAAGTTGGGCGCCAAATGTCAACGAATAATGGTATGTCAATTCTTATGGTCTGAAGTTTTTTATCGAAGTATGTAGAGAGATGGGTGAAGCCCGAGTAGATCTCGTTGGCGATGGTGACACGGTGATTTTACCCAGGTTCAGGCCCCAGATGGTTAGTAAGCATATGTCCCTCCTACCTATCATTATTGTTGAACTTACTATTACAATTGTGTTTCTATCCACTGAATGGGTACGGGAATAAGCTCCTGAGTATCTTTTGCCTTTGAAAATAGGAGGTATTACCCTTATGGCCAGTCTGAGGTTGGTAGTTTGGTACCGATCTTCAAGGAATACAATACAATCAGGCGATCTTGCAGTTATGAGGAACCAATCTCTTACTACCACGGAACCCCTAAAGTAACACGGTGGAGCATAGGACTCAGAGAGTTCTGAGGCACTTACTCCAGTGATGAGGTTTAGGTGTCTCGTACCGTATCTCTCTAGGAGTGGGTAGCCTTACTAAATGACATGTGCCACCACTCTCGCCCTTCCCGTGTGTGGTGGTGGGTGTGGCCATCCACAACCCTCCTCCCCATGTTTGAAGGGGAAAGGTTTGATGCCACCGTCGTTGCCTTCTCGTGCACGGTGGTGGCGATGATTTTTAGACGTGAATCGCCTCATTTAAGTATGCAATGGGCTCCTCTTAGGCAAGCGGCTGCAAACAAAACACTTATCCGAGAAAATTTCGTAGTTACAACTTACAACGGACTCAATGACACGTGGCTATCTTTTAATAACTAACTGACTGAGCTTATTTGTGTTGACTGAAATCATTTTTGGTGATGGACTCCATGAACCAATTTGAAAGCTAACATGTGTGCTAGTTTTTAGAGTAGGGCCATGTATATCTTCCATGATTTTTAAAATTCTTTAGCTGTGAAAAGGAGAATGGTGCCTTGCGGACACAGGAGGTGGAGCTGGCTAGGGTGACGATGGATTAATGGTGGTCTTCGGCCGACAAACGTTGTAGTACTCTAATAAACTCCTACTCTGTCATGCATACTCATTGCACATTGATTGACGGTGGAAAGTTGGTGCACTACAGATCAATAGAATCCACGTCCATCTATGCCGTTCACACCGTCTTCGGTATCATTTGTAGCGAGGCACATTAATTGATTAACCGTGGCAACTTGATCTCATGAAAGCACATTCAATTGCCGACTAAAAGGCTGGTCATAGTGGAAGTGACTTAGACAAATAACATGCATATGCTACTAGTCCATATTACTATTTTTTGAGGGACTAGTCCATAGTACTAAAGACATAATTGGTAGTACCAAATGTGTGGTATCATGCAAGTTTCATTTATTTAGATGTAGATTCATTTTGTCTCGCGTGCGTTATGTTACCACAAACATCTTTCGTCTCATTAACTACTTGCCACATAAACAAATTTGTTGTGGGGTGCGTTAAGTTGCTAGCCAAGTTACTCTCAGTATGGTCATGGGCATCTCCAACACGGATCACCAAAACACCCTCAAATGTTTGGATCAGACCATCCGAACAGTTTTAGCCATTCAACACACATCATCAAATCGAGCCCGACCAGTCCAGATGTTCGAAATCCCGCAGACGGCCCAAAATCTAGGGAGCTCTAGGAAGGCTGGCCGTCCATCACATCGCCCTCCGAAACCCCAAACCCACCCAAAAATCCAGTCGGTGCCCACGCATTTGGACATTCCCTTCACTATTCCGATGCAAAACCCCGCCTTCTTTGACCCGATTGCTCGCCTGTTTTGACTCCTTCCACTGCCCGCAACTGCTGCAATGGATCCTTTGGAGCCCATGACGACGTTCATATCGTCCTGCCAGACGCCTCGTCGGAGAATCCGAACACTGTCAAATGGCAAGCTCGACACGTGACAGGGAGTCCTGCCAAGAAGGTGGCGGTGGCTGCGGGCATAGTAGCTCAGGCCCGAGCTCCCCCTCCACAGCTACTCATCATGCCAGTGCCGCTCAGGCAATCGCCTGGCCCGCCCAGTACAAGGCACCATATTACTTTGTTGCCAGATAGTATGGTAAGTCCGGCTTGTAATCACCGCAACACTTCGCATCATCCTTCACCCACGCCTCCAGACACCCTCCATCGTACATTGTCGACCTCAACAACAACTACGTGTTCACTGACTCACCGACGTTCATTCGGTCACAGTTTCTGTCTGGGGAGGCCTCAGCGGTGCTCGCACGCCGTTCAACGGAATGCCTCCCCAAGCAGATGGCCACTATGAGATGCAGACGGAGCAAGAGATGGCCGCGACAGATACCTAGTGGAAGGTCATGCCTGATGCGGATGCAAAAAAAATAGAGGGGTTTGTCATACTCGAACAAAGATGATGAATTGTTGTGTTCGGCATGGTTGGCCTCAAGCCTTCACCCATTCCGAGGCACAAAGCAAAAGTGATTGTCTGTTTGGCAAAGTGTTCATGATTTTTTTTCAATGAGCAAAAGGACTATGAGCCCTACTTTAAGGAGGTGATCCATGATGGCAATCCAAAGTTTCTAAGTCATGGAAGATACACCATCCAAGAGGTCATCAACAAACATTGCGGTGTGTATGCACAAATAGAAAACTGGTGGCCTAGTGGCGTGTCACTCCTCGAGCTCGTAAGTTATTTTTCTCTATGTTGCTTCCTGTTACCCTATATGTTGGCCATTTGTTTGATTTTCTATATGTTGCTTCATGTTGCTAGCATAGCCGTGCCACCACCTTGTACAACAAGACTGAGGACAAGGCATTCATGATGATGCATTGTTGGTTCGAGTTGAATGCACAAAGCAAGTGGAGCACCATTGCCCATGCCCGTCAAAGACCGCCATGCCAAAGGAAGTGGTGAAGGGAGTGATCCATCGATTGGAGCACTTGCACAGGCCACCCGCCTGGCTAGGTTAAGGGGGGGGGGGATCGGAAACAAAGAACTAGAAGCGAGAAGGTGTTGGGGAACATAGTAATTTCAAAAAAATTCCTACGCACACGCAAGATCATGGTGATGGCATAGCAACGAGAGGGGAGAGTGTTGTCCACGTACCCTCGTAGACCGTAAGCGGAAGCGTTAGCACAACACGGTTGATGTAGTCGTACGTCTTCACGATCCGACCGATCCAAGCACCGAACGTACGGCACCTCTGAGTTCAGCACACGTTCAGCTCGATGATGATCCCCGAGCTTCGATCCAGCAAAGCTTCGGGGATGAGTTCCGTCAGCATGACGGCGTGGTGACGATGATGATGTTCTACCAGCGCAGGGCTTCGCCTAAACTCCGCAACGATATGACCGAGGTGGAATATGGTGGAGGGGGGCACCGCACACGGCTAAGGAATGATCCGTACATCAACTTGTGTGTCTATGGGGTGCCCCCCGCCCCCGTATATAAAGGAGCCAGGGGGAGGAGGCGGCCGGCCAAGGAGGGCGCGCCAAGGGGGGAGTCCTACTCCCACCGGGAGTAGGACTCCCTTCTTTCCTAGTTGGAATAGGAGAAGGAGGAAAGAGGAGGAAGAGGGGAAGGAAAGGGGGGCGCCGCCCCCCTTCCCTTGTCCTATTCGGACTAGGAAGGGGAGGGGCGCGCGGCCCCCTCCTGCCTCCTTCCCTCTTCTCCCTCGAGGCCCATGTAGGCCCAATAACCCCCGGGGGGGGGGTTCCGGTAATCTTCCGGTGCTCCGGTAAAATGCCGATTTCACCCGGAACGATTCCGATGTCCAAATATAGGCTTCCAATATATCAATCTTTATGTCTCGACCATTTCGAGACTCCTCGTTACGTCCGTGATCACATCCGGGACTCCGAACAAACTTCGGTACATCAAAACTTATAAACTCATAATAAAAGTGTCATCGTAACGTTAAGCGTGCGGACCCTACGGGTTCGAGAACTATGTAGACATGACCTAGAACTATTCTCGGTCAATAACCAATAGCGGAACCTGGATGCCCATATTGGTTCCTACATATTCTACGAAGATCTTTATCGGTCAAACCGCATAACAACATACGTTTTTCCCTTTGTCATCGGTATGTTACTTGCCCGAGATTTGATCGTCGGTATCCAATACCTAGTTCAATCTCGTTACCGGCAAGTCTCTTTACTCGTTCCGTAATGCATCATTCCGTAACCAACTCATTTGGTCACATTTCATGCAAGGCTTATAAAGATGTGCATTACCGAGAGGGCCCAGAGATACCTCTCCGACAATCGGAGTGACAAAACCTAATCTCGAAATACACCAACTCAACATGTACCTTCGGAGACACCTGTAGTACTCCTTTATAATCACCCAGTTACGTTGTGACGTTTGGTAGTACCCAAAGTGTTCCTCCGGTAAACGGGAGTTGCATATTTCTCATAGTTACAGGAACATGTATAAGTCATGAAGAAAGCAATAGCAATATACTAAACGATCAAGTGCTAGGCTAACGGAATGGGTCATGTCAATCACATCATTCTTCTAATGATGTGATCCCGTTAATCAAATGACAACACATGTCTATGGTTAGGAAACATAACCATCTTTGATTAATGAGCTAGTCAAGTAGAGGCATACTAGTGACTATATGTTTGTCTATGTATTCACACATGTATCATGTTTCCGGTTAATACAATTCTAGCATGAATAATAAACATTTATCATGATATGAGGAAATAAATAATAACTTTATTATTGCCTCTAGGGCATATTTCCTTCAGTCTCCCACTTGCACTAGAGTCAATAATCTAGATTACATAGTAATGATTCTAACACCCATGGAGTCTTGGTGCTGATCATGTTTTGCTCGTGAGAGTGGCTTACTCAACGGGTCTGCAACATTCAGATCCGTATGTATCTTGCAAATCTCTATGTCTCCCACTTGGACTTGGTCCTGAATGGAATTGAAGCGTCTCTTGATGTGTTTGGTCCTCTTGTGAAATCTGGATTCCTTTGCCAAGGCAATTGCACCAGTATTGTCACAGAAGATTTTCATTGGTCCCGATGCACTAGGTATGACACCTAGATAAGAAATGAACTCCTTCATCCAGACTCCTTCATTTGCTGCTTCCGAAGCAGCTATGTACTCCGCTTCACATGTAGATCCCGCCACGACGCTTTGTTTAGAACTGCACCAACTTACAGCTCCACTGTTTAATAAAAACACGAATCCGGTTTGCGATTTAGAATCGCCCAGATCAGTGTCAAAGCTTGCATCGACGTAACCATTTACGACTAGCTCTTTGTCACCTCCATATACGAGAAACATATCCTTAGTCCTTTTCAGGTATTTCAGGATGTTCTTGACCGCTGTCCAGTGATCCATTCCTGGATTACTTTGGTATCTTCCTGCCAAGCTTATTGCTAAGCATACGTCAGGTCTGGTACACAACATTGCATACATGATAGAGCCTATGGCTGAAGCATAGGGAACATCTTTCATTTTCTCTCTATCTTCTGCTGTGGTCGGGCATTGAGTTTGACTCAACTTCACACCTTGTAGTACGGGCAAGAACCCTTTCTTTGCCTGATCCATTTTGAACTTTTTCAAAATTTTATCAAGGTATGTGCTCTGTGAAAGTCCTATTAAGCGTCTTGATCTATCTCTATAGATCTTGATGCCCAATATGTAAGCAGCTTCACTGAGGTCTTTCATCGAAAAACTTTTATTCAAGTATCCCTTTATACTATCCAGAAATTCTATATCATTTCCAATTAATAATATGTCATCTACATATAATATCAGAAATGCTACAGAGCTCCCACTCACTTTCTTGTAAATACAGGCTTCTCCAAAAGTCTGTATAAAACCATATGCTTTGATCACACTATCAAAGCGTTTATTCCAACTCCGAGATGCTTGCACCAGTCCATAAATGGAACGCTGGAGCTTGCACACTTTGTTAGCACCTTTTGGATCTACAAAACCTTCTGGCTGCATCATATACAACTCTTCTTCCAGAAATCCATTCAAGAATGCAGTTTTGACATCCATTTGCCAAATTTCATAATTATGAAATGCAGGAATAGCTAACATGATTCGGACAGACTTAAGCATCGCTACGGGTGAGAAAGTCTCATCGTAGTCAACTCCTTGAACTTGTCGAAAACCTTTCGCAACAAGTCGAGCTTTATAGACAGTTACATTACCATCAGCGTCAGTCTTCTTCTTAAAGATCCATTTATTCTCAATTGCTTGCCGATCATCGGGCAAGTCAACCAAAGTTCTAGAATTGGATTACCGTACCACTTTGGTGCGGATCTTACTCTGGTAGACCTACGAGGTTCAGTAGAAACTTGATCTGAAGTTTCATGATCAATATCATTAGCTTCCTCACTAATTGGTGTAGTTGTCACAGGAACCAGTTATTGTGATGAACTACTTTCCAATAAGGGAGTAGATACAGTTATTCATCAAGTTCTACTTTCCTCCCACTCACTTCTTTCGAGAGAAACTCCTTCTCTAGAAAGTATCCGATTTTAGCAACGAAAATCTTGCCCTCAGATCTGTGATAGAAGGTGTACACAATAGTCTCTTTTGGGTATCCTATGAAGACACATTTCTCCGATTTGGGTTCGAGCTTATCTGGTTGAAGTTTCTTCACATAAGCATCGCAGCCCCAAACTTTAAGAAACGACAACTTTGGTTTCTTGCCAAACCACACTTCATAAGGCGTCATCTCAACGGATTTTGATGGTGCCCTATTTAACGTGAATGCGGCCGTCTCTAAAGCATAACCCCAAAACGATAGCGGTAAATCAGTAAGAGACATCATAGATCGCACCATATCTAGTAAAGTACGATTACGACATTCGGACACACCATTTCGTTGTGGTGTTCCGGGTGGCGTGAGTTGCGAAACTATTCCGCATTGTTTCAAGTGTAGACCAAACTCGTAACTCAAATATTCTCCTCCACAATCAGATCGTAGAAATTTTATTTTCTTGTTACGATGATTTTCCACTTCACTCTGAAACTCTTTGAACTTTTCAAATGTTTCAGACTTATGTTTCATCAAGTAGATATACTCATATCTGCTCAAATCATCTGTGAAGGTGAGAAAATAACGATACCCGCCGCGAGCCTCAACATTCCTTGGACCACAAACATCAGTATGTATGATTTCCAACAAATCAGTTGCTCGCTCCATAGTTCCGGAGAACGGCGTTTTAGTCATCTTGCCCATGAGGCACGGTTCGCAAGTACCAAGTGATTCATAATCAAGTGATTCCAAAAGCCCATCAGTATGGAGTTTCTTCATGCGCTTTACACCGATATGACCTAAACGGCAGTGCCACAAATAAGTTGCACTATCATTATTAACTCTGCATCTTTTGGTTTCAACACTATGAATATGTGTATCACTACTATCGAGATTCAATAAAAATAGATCACTCTTTAAGGGTGCATGACCATAAAAGATATTACTCATATAAATAGAACAACCATTATTCTCTGATTTAAATGAATAACCATCTCGCATCAAACAAGATCCAGATATAATGTTCATGCTTAACGCTGGCACCAAATAACAATTATTTAGGTCTAAAACTAATCCCGATGGTAGATGTAGAGGTAGCGTGCCGACCGCGATCACATCGACTTTGGAACCATTTCCCACGCGCATCGTCACCTCGTCCTTAGCCAATCTTCGCTTAATCTGTAGTCCCTGTTTCGAGTTGCAAATATTAGCAACAGAACCAGTATCAAATACCCAGGTGCTACTGCGAGCATTAGTAAGGTACACATCAATAACATGTATATCACATATACCTTTGTTCACTTTGCCATCCTTCTTATCCGCCAAATACTTGGGGCAGTTCCGCTTCCAGTGTCCAGTCTGCTTGCAGTAGAAGCACTCAGTTTCAGGCTTAGGTCCAGACTTGGGTTTCTTCTCTTGAGCAGCAACTTGCTTGCTGTTCTTTTTGAAGTTCCCCTTCTTCTTCCCTTTGCCCGTTTTCTTGAAACTGGTGGTCTTGTTAACCATCAACACTTGATGCTCCTTCTTGATTTCTACCTCCGCGGCTTTTAGCATCGCGAAGAGCTCGGGAATAGTCTTGTTCATCCCTTGCATATTATAGTTCATCACGAAGCTCTTGTAGCTTGGTGGCAGTGATTGAATAATTCTGTCAATGACACTATCATCAGGAAGATTAACTCCCAGTTGAATCAAGTGATTATTATACCCAGACATTTTGAGTATATGTTCACTGACAGAACTATTCTCTTCCATCTTGCAGCTATAGAACTTATTGGAGACTTCATATCTCTCAATCCGGGCATTTGCTTGAAATATTAACTTCAACTCCTGGAACATCTCATATGCTCCATGACGTTCAAAACGTCGTTGAAGACCCGGTTCTAAGCCATAAAGCATGGCACACTAAACTATCGAGTAGTCATCAGCTTTGCTCTGCCAGACGTTCTTAACGTTGTCAGTTGCATCAGCTGCAGGCCTGGCACCCAGCGGTGCTTCCAGGACGTAACTTTTCTGTGCAGCAATGAGGATAATCCTCAGGTTACGGACCCAGTCCGTATAATTTCTACCATCATCTTTCAACTTTGCTTTCTCAAGGAACGCATTAAAATTCAACGGAACAACAGCACGAGCCATCTATCTACAAACAAACATAGACAAGCACAATACTATCAGGTACTAAGTTCATGATAAATTTAAGTTCAATTAATCATATTACTTAAGAACTCCCACTTAGACAGACATCTCTCTAGTCATCTAAGTAATCACGTGATCCAAATCAACTAAACCATGTCCGATCATCACATGAGATGGAGTAGTTTCAATGGTGAACATCACTATGTTGATCATATCTACTATATGATTCACGCTCGACCTTTTGGTCTCCGTGTTCCGAGGCCATATCTATATATGCTAGGCTCGTCAAGTATGACCTGAGTATTCTGCGTGTGCAACTGTTTTGCACCCGTTATATTTGAACGTAGAGCCTATCACACCCGATCATCACGTGGTGTCTCAGCACGAAGAACTTTCGCAACGGTGCATACTCAGGGAGAACACTTCTTGATTATTAGTGAGAGATCATCTTAAAATGCTACTGTCAATCAAAGCAAGATAAGATGCATAAAGGATAAACATCACATGCAACCAATATAAGTGATATGATATGGCCATCATCATCTTGTGCTTGTGATCTCCATCTTCGAAGCACCGTCGTGATCACCATCGTCACCGGCGCGACACCTTGATCTCCATCGTAGCATCGTTGTCGTTACGCCATCTATTGCTTCTACGACTATCGCTACCGCTTAGAGATAAAGTAAAGCAATTATAGGGCGTTTGCATTTCATACAATAAAGCGACAACCATATGGCTCCTGCCAGTTGCCGATAACTTCGGTTACAAAACATGATCATCTCATACAATAAAATATAGCATCACGTCTTGACCATATCACATCACAACATGCCCTGCAAAAACAAGTTAGACGTCCTCTACTTTGTTGTTGCAAATTTTATGTGGCTGCTACGGGCTTTAGCAAGAACCATTCTTACCTACGCATAAAAATCACAACGGTAGTTCGTCAAGTTGGTGTTGTTTTAACCTTCGCAAGGACCAGGCGTAGCCACACTCGATTCAGCTAAAGTGAGAGAGACAGACACCTGCCAGCCACCTTTAAGCACGAGTGCTCGCAACGGTGAAACCAGTCTCGCGTAAGCGTACGCGTAATGTCGGTCCGGGCCGCTTCATCTCACAATACCGCCGAACCAAAGTATGACATGCTGGTAAGCAGTATGACTTGTATCGCCACTGTTGGATGCCACTATTGGGGAACGTAGTAATTTCAAAAAAATTCCTACGCAAAAGCAAGATCATGGTGATTGCATAGAAACGAGAGGGGAGAGTGTTGTCCACGTACCCTCGTAGACCGTAAGCGGAAGCGTTAGCACAACGCGGTTGATGTAGTCGTACGTCTTCACGATCCGACCGATCCAAGCACCGAACGTACGGCACCTCCGAGTTCAGCACACGTTCAGCTCGATGACGATCCCCGGGCTCCGATCCAGCAAAGCTTCGGGGATGAGTTCCGTCAGCACGATGGCATGGTGACGATGATGATGTTCTACCGGCGCAGGGCTTCGCGTAAACTCCGCGACGATATGACCGAGGTGGAATATGATGGAGGGGGGCACCGCACACGGCTAAGGAACGATCCGTAGATCAACTTGTGTGTCTATGGGGTGCCCCCCGCCCCCGTATATAAAGGAGCCAGGGGGGAGGAGGCGGCCGGCCAAGGAGGGCGCGCCAAGGGGGGAGTCCTACTCCCACCGGGAGTAGGACTCCCTTCTTTCCTAGTTGGAATAGGAGAAGGGGGGAAGAGGAGAAAGAGTGGAAGGAAAGGGGGGGCACCGCCCCCCTTCCCTTGTCCTATTCGGACTAGGAAGGGGAGGGGCGCGCGGCCCCCTCCTGCCTCCTTCCCTCTTCTCCCTCGAGGCCCATGTAGGCCCAATAACGCCCGGGGGGGTTCTGGTAACCTCCCGGTGCTCCGGTAAAATGCCAATTTCACCCGGAATGATTCCGATGTCCAAATATAGGCTTCCAATATATCAATCTTTATGTCTCGACCATTTCGAGACTCCTCGTTACGTCCGTGATCACATCCGGGACTCCGAACAAACTTCGGTACATCAAAACTTATAAACTCATAATAAAACTGTCATCGTAACGTTAAGCGTGCGGACCCTACGGGTTCGAGAACTATGTAGACATGACCTAGAACTATTCTCGGTCAATAACCAATAGCGGAACCTGGATACCCATATTGGTTCCTACATATTCTACGAAGATCTTTATCGGTCAAACCGCATAACAACATACGTTGTTCCCTTTGTCGTCGGTATGTTACTTGCCCGAGATTTGATCGTCGGTATCCAATACCTAGTTCAATCTCGTTACCGGCAAGTCTCTTTACTCGTTCCGTAATGCATCATTCCGTAACCAACTCATTTGGTCACATTGCTTGCAAGGCTTATAAAGATGTGCATTACCGAGAGGGCCCAGAGATACCTCTCCGACAATCGGAGTGACAAAACCTAATCTCGAAATACGCCAACTCAACATGTACCTTCGAAGACACCTGTAGTACTCCTTTATAAGCACCCAGTTACGTTGTGACGTTTGGTAGTACCCAAAGTGTTCCTCCAGTAAACGGGAGTTGCATATTTCTCATAGTTACAGGAACATGTATAAGTCATGAAGAAAGCAATAGCAATATACTAAACGATCAAGTGCTAGGCTAACGGAATGGGTCATGTCAATCACATCATTCTTCTAATGATGTGATCCCGTTAATCAAATGACAACACATGTCTATGGTTAGGAAACATAACCATCTTTGATTAAGGAGCTAGTCAAGTAGAGGCATACTAGTGACTATATGTTTGTCTATGTATTCACACATGTATCATGTTTCCGGTTAATACAATTCTAGCATGAATAATAAACATTTATCATGATATGAGGAAATAAATAATAACTTTATTATTGCCTCTAGGGCATATTTCCTTCAGAAGGGTGGCGGCCAATATGACAGAGAAGTTCGAGGACATCGTGACAAAGAAGGAGGAGGCATGTGCCAAGTGCAATGGCATCAAGGAGGAAAAAAACTGGAGAAGTTTGGCGTCTTCATGGGAATGTAAAATAAGAAGACTAAGCTCGAGGAGAGGAAGCTTGTGATCAAGGAAACTTCTGAGGAACAAAAGATATTATATGTCAAGCCGGACGACTTCGATCCCCATGTGGCGAACTTTTATCATGACTTCTGTGCTAGCATGTCGCTTTGTGCAAAAGGAGGGAGGGGTGAAAATTAGGTCAAAGACTGAAGCATCAGACACGGACAGTTGTGCTTTCGCTTTTGCGGCCGATGGATGTAAAAAACTTGTTGAACATCCGTTTCTTTTGCCAGTATTTGCATTTGTTTGCAACTATTTAAATGTAAAAATTGAATTCTACTGATCTACATAAATTTGTCAAAGAGGAGGTTGAACAAGTAAGGAAAATTTGGGGGACACGGTTGAATGGCGTCCGCCTGACCGGCTGTCCACGAACAAATTTGAATCGCATCCACTGGTATTTGATAGCGTCCGTTTGATTATCCATGTAGGAGATGCCCTAACTTACAGTAACAAGTTGCTACTGATAGTAAACTATGCATATTTATGCTGATCAGAAATATTAGTTCGTTAACTAAGGGAATGGGAAGCCAAATGCCAGGGGCGGTTCACAAATTAAACCAGCCTACTCCTTCATAATTAAAAAACTTAGTGGGACAATGTGGCAATTTTCAGCCGGCTCAATGTATGAACTGGCAGCGATATTTTCCTAGTTGGTTGGAATTTTCAACTGACTAAAATTTTCGGCCACTTATTTCTTTTGGCCACACTCTTTTTGTAACCGGCTCGGATGGAGTATCCAGGAGTCGGTTCGCGATAACTGAGCATTGCTTAGATGGTTAGGTTTCTTGCTTGAAACCCAACCGGCTTCAAGTTTTAGATTTGACACGAATGCTCGCATATGTTGAATTTGTTTCAGGTTCTTCGACGCTATTCTTTCAGCGATATAGCATGCCCGTCAACTATGAGGTTTCAGACAACTTCGTCAATCTTAAGATCTGCTGGTTCAGTGTCTCGGAAGAGCTAAGCCTAGAAATTGCAGTGAAAATAGGGGCACTAGCGGCTTAATGCAAAAAGCGGTCCCTAGTACCAGAAGTGATGCACCACGAACGAACCTCTGAAAGAAGGAATTGGAGTGGAAATTTCGTGTATGAATCAATGACATGCAGCTAGTGGTTGCATATGGGTACAGTACGTAGGTACGCCATGATAAGGCATTGACTTGACTTGACTTGAACAACCCGGCCTATTGAATTATATCGATAAATAACGTCCGGCATCTTGGTTCCGGAGCAGAAAACAAGCAAGCAGCCATAGCCTTCTCATCCAATAACTACTGCTAGGGCACAAACCCTCCCAACTAGCGACTGATCTCACTCAAAACAAGCGGCCGATGTCGACGTATGGGGTGAAGGTTGGTATGTTTGGTGGGTCAAATGGTGATGTCTACGACATCTCCGAACTGACAAATTCTGCGCCGTCAAGCCTTAGGAGCTTGGAGATTTGGAGCACGTCGGGCCATGAAGGGATCATCAACGCCATATCCTTCACCTTCGTCGACAGCAAAAACAATATGAACAAAGCAGGTCCATGGGGCACCCCGCTTCCTGGCCAGAAGAGCAAGGTACCCCCTCCACGTCAAAATATATATTGTGCATATTAGCAAGTTGGATTATTACATATCTATTTCTTGGTGATAACTAACTCTGGGTAAATGGACAATCTCTTGATACATGTTTAACCGTTAGTTATTTCTCTTGATTATGTGTTCGTGCAGACTATTCACCTGACAAACGTGCGTATCACCGAGCTGTCTGGCTACACCTACGGTGGATACATCACCTCGCTCACCTTTCGCACCACCGACGCCCAGAAGCACCATGGCCCGTTCGGAAAAGTGAGGCCGAAAGCTGGCGTGGACACCCATTTCCGCATCCCCCTCATGAATGGTTCTATCGTCGCCTTCTGCGCCCAAGCCGATGACTACCTCAGCGCCATTGGTGCTTATCTCAAGATCTGATTGACCCATCATATGTATGATCTACATATGATTCGGTTCACTAGCTACCAAGACTAGCTAGAAGGTCACTTTGTGTGTGTGTGCGCGCGCGCGCATGTACGTCGTTGTTCAATAAGGCGGCAGCACGCTAGCTACCCAGACTGGCAGGTTGCTCTCCGTGCGTTTATGTTTATGTCGGTGTCAGTGATTGGTCCCTTGCTGTTTAATGTTTTGCTGGTGATGTTTATTGTGTTGGTCAAGCATGTAATAGTAAGTTTCGAAACTTAAGTAATTTCCGAACAACGTGAAACCCTGCTTGCGAGACGCAGATTTAATCTTGGATGCGCATATTTACTCTCTTTCTCCTCTGTGATTTTAAGTTTGTAGAGAAATGGCATTTCTGCCGTGCTTTTTATAGAAAGCAAACAAGTAACCATGACCAATAGAACTAAAACACACAGCCAGCTCTATGAGCTCAGCTAACATATATAGCAATTAATTCATAGTTACCAACGTTCTTCAGTTAATTAACTATAAGACCGGACAAGTTGTTAGAAAGTTCTGTGATGTGAAGCCAAAGCAGTTCTTTGAATTTTTCAACAAAGTCTGGATACAATGTTTGAAAATTCTTATGTAGTGCACCCCGGCCCCAAATGTTGTAAGAATTCCTTGTGTGCATTTTTTTTAGTATACCAACCGATCCGCCAAAAACCAGAGGACGTGCCAGAACAAGGATGGATGACAGGCAAGAACAAGAGAAGATATAGCACCGCAACAAGTTTTTATATTCCATCTGAGAATAGGTAAGAACAGGAGCATATCCACATTATTCGTTATCAGGATGCAGATTGTCCATTTTCATATCCACATTATTTGTAGTTGTAAGGTAAATAAGGATATTATTGTCACGTGGTAGGGTACGACCGATGAACATGACATGGTTTGGGGTATAGCTCCGAGAGCAAAGGTTGGTTTAGTCATGGTGCCGAGGATGAGAGAGAGAGAGGGTTGGGGACATGCATATCTTTACTACCTCCAATCCATAATAAGTGTCACAGTTCCGAACTAAGGTTGAACTAAGCTTAGTTCAAAACTGTGACACTTACTTTGGATCGAAGGGAGTAGTTTATACTCATCTGTTTCATAATACTTTGGGTACATGGTGTCCCTTTCATATGGAAGATTCGACTTAATGTCTAAGAATAGAATCTCGAATTTTCAAATAAATCATATCTTTATCTTCCTAACTGAGTCAATATCTTTCGTAACTAACTAGATATCCTTATTAATTATCTTTAATAGACTAAAGTATGAGACCCACGCCTGTTGTGGGCATCAGTTCATGTAGTGGACATTTGACCACCAGTTGGGCGTAAGTCAGAAGGAAGCACACTTCTCAGGTATCAATTCACCTTTGAAAACACATCCACTCCCTCGTGATTTTGGTAATTCATGGCAAAATACATGTTGTTGGATTAATGTTTTTCTTGAGTATATTTCAGGATGAGTTCAACTTAGGCATAACTTTGGGATGTGAAATGGAACCCCTCAAGATACTAAGGACAAGTGTTGGCCAAGGCTCAAGACTTAATTTTATATTTAAGTGATCCAAGATCCGTTGAGTCCATAAGTATGCCAATACTATTAAAATGGGTTAAGGTTGTAATCATGGACTCACTACCCAAGTGCTTGGAGATCAAACTCCAAAAGCATCAAACAATTTCCCACATTCCACTTTGTCTCAAACCCTAAGTGCAACTTGATCTCATTGAAGCATTCCCATCTGGCCTCACCGAGCTACATATGACATAGTCGTTGCCTAAACCCTAGACTTTCAGTCTCATCGAGTTAGCCATTTGGTCCCACCGAAGAGCACGCCAACCTTCTGTTGCCTACTGAAATTCAATTGGAATTTCCTACCGGTTTTAGTCGGTGACACCGAAGAGTGGAAAGTGCTTAGGTCATCATATCTCGGAGCCATCGAACGTTTTTACCCGGTCTCACCAAAATGCCTAAAGTTCAAACATTTTTTATTAATCGGTCTCACCGGGTGATTTCATCTGGTCACATCGAGTAGTGCATAAAGGTGAGTAACAGTTGGATTTTTGGTGCTGCCTATTTATACCCCACCCACTCCACCAAACTCTCAGAGAGCAATCAGAGCGAAGCAAACACTTCTCATATCCAGTTTTCTGAGAGAGAGCTCCAAATCCTTGTGTTGAGACTAAAGGGATTCCATTCCTACCATAGAATGTTAATTTTTAGTCACCTGCTTTCCACACAAATCCTCTCCTACCCTAAAGCCAGATCTGTGAGAGAGTGTTTAATTGTTGAGGAGATTATCTTTTGAAGCACAAGAATAAGGAGTTCATCATCAACAACCCCACATATTACCTTTTGGAGGGTGGTGCTGATACGTCCATTTTGCATCATGCTTTTATATTGATATTTATTGCATTGTGAGCTGTTATTACATATTATAGCACAATGCTTATGTCTTTTCTCTCTTATTTTACAAGGTTTACATGAAGAGGGAGAATGTCGGCAGCTGGAATTCTGGACTGGAAAAGGAGCAAATCTGAGAGACCTATTCTGCACAACTCCAAAAGTCCTGAAACTTTACAGAGAATTATTTTCGAATTAATAAAAACTATTGGGCGAAGAAAGTACCAGAGGGGCCCCACCAGGAAGCCACAAGGGTGGGGGCGCGTCCTACCCCCTGGGCGCGCCCCTTGCCTTATGGGCCCCCTGGCAGGCCTCCGGTGCCCATCTTATGCTATATGATGTTTTTTGACCTGGAAAAAATCAAGAGGAAGCTTTTGGGACGAAGCGTCGCCATCTCGAGGAGGAACCTGGGTAGAAGCAATCTAGGGCTCCGGCGGAGCTGTTCTACCGGGAAACTTCCCTCCAGGAGGTGGAAATCAAAGTCATCGTCATCACCAACGATCCTCTCATCGAGAGGGGGTCAATCTCCATCAACATCTTCACCAGCACCATCTCCTCTCAAACCCTAGTTCATCTCTTGTATCCAATCTTTGTCTCAAAACCTCAGATTGGTACTTGTGGGTTGCTAGTAGGGTTGATTACTCCTTGTAGTTGATGCTAGTTGGTTTATTCGGTGCAAGATCATATGTTCAGATCATTAATGATAATTATTACTCTCTGATTATGAACATGAATATGCTTTGTAAGTAGTTACGATTGTTTCTGAGGACATGGGAGAAGTCTTATTATAAGTAATCATGTGAATTTGGTATTTGTTCGATATTTTGATGAGATGAATGTTGTCTTTCCTCTAGTGGTGTTAGGTGAACGTTTACTACATGACACTTCACCCTGATTTGGGCCTAGGGGAATGCATTGGGTAGTAATAAGTAGATGTTGAGTTGCTAGAGTGACAGAAGGTTAAACCTAGTTTATGTGTTGCTATTTAAGGGGCTGATTTGGATCCATATGTTTCAAGCTATGGTTAGATTTATCTTAATTCTTCTCTCGTAGTTGTGGATGCTTGCGAGAGGGGTTAATCATAAGTGGGAGACTTGTCCAAGTAAGGACAGCACCCGAGCACAAGTCCACCCACATATCAAATTATGAAAGTAACGAACGTGCATCATATGAGCATGATGAAAACTAACTTGACAGTAATTCCCATGTGTCCTCGGGAGCGCTTTGCATTATATAAGAATTCATCCAGGCTTGTCCTTTGCTACAAAAAGGATTGGGACACCTTGATGCACCTTAGTTACTTTTATTACCTGTTACCCGTTACGAATTATCTTATCACAAAACTATCTGTTACCGATAATTTCAATCAATGTTGGGGATATCGCTTATCGGGAACTTATTGGTCGACCCAAGATAAGGGGTAAATCGGCCATTTTATCGTCATATCGGCCGATTTATCGTCATATCAGCCGATTTATCGTCATATCGGCTGATTTATCGGCCGTTTTATCTTATCGGTCAGACAACAGTAAGCGATAAATCGGTCGATTTATCGGAATATCGGAAGATATCTTGAACAGTGATTTCAATGCTTGCAGAGAATACCTTGCTGAAAACCGCTTGTCATTTCCGCCTGCTCCTCGTTGGGTTCGACACTCCTACTAATCAAAAGGACTACGATAGATCCCCTATATTTGTGGGTCATCAAGACTCTTTACTGGCGCCGCTGCCGGGGAGTGAAGCGCCTTTGGTGAGTGGAATTTGGTAAGGAAACATTTATATAGTGTGCTGAAACTTACTGTCACTTGTCATTATGGAAAATAATCCTTTGAGGGGCTTGTTCTGGGTATCTTCACCTCGAACGGTAGAGCAAAGAGTTCCTCCTCAACCTACTGAACCTACTGAAAACATTTATTATGAAATTCCTTCGGGTATGATAGAGAAACTGCTGGCTAATCCTTATGCAGGAGATGGAACATTACATCCTGATATGCATCTAATCTATGTGAATGAAGTTTGTGGATTATTTAAGCTTGCAGGTTTTCCCGAGTGAAAGTATCGATATGGTTGACTAGAGGGGGGGTGAATAGGCAACTAACAATTTTTAAGCTTTTCTTTTAACAATTTAAACCTTGCGACAAAATAGGTTGTCTAGATATGCAACTACGTGGACAACCTATATGATGCAATGAAAACTAGCACACGAGCAAGCAATAGATACAATACAAGTAAGCTTGCAAAAGTAAAGGCACGAAATAACCAAGAGTGGAGCCGGTGAAGACGAGGATGTGTTACCGAAGTTCCTTCCTTTTAAGGGGAAGTACGTCTCCGTTAGAGCGGTGTGGAGGCACAATGCTCCCCAAGAAGCCACTAGGGCCACCGTAATCTCCTCACGCCCTCACACAATGCGAGATGCCGTGATTCCACTATTGGTGCCCTAGAAGGCGGCGATCGAACCTTTACAAACAAGGTTGGGGCAATCTCCACAACACTTGGAGGCTCCCAACAACACCACGAAGCTTCACCACAATGGAGTATGGCTTTGAGGTGACCTCAACCGTCTAGGGTGCTCAAACACCCAAGAGTAACAAGATCCACTAGGGATTAGTGGGGGAATCAAATATCTCTTGGTGGAAGTGTAGATCGGGCCCTTGTCACCCAATCCCGAGCAAATCAACAAGTTTGATTGGCTAGGGAGAGAGATCTGGCCAAAATGGAGCTTGGAGCAACAATGGAGCTTGGAGGTGGAAGAGGTAGTCAACTAGAGGTAGGAGACGCCCCTTTTATAGTTATGGAAAAGATCCAACCGTTATCCACATGTTCAGCTTGCGACATGCGGTACTACCGCTCCAGGGGCGCGGTACTACCGTAAGGCCACGGGGTACTACCGTGGAGGACCACGGTACTTCCGCGGCAGCAGCAGAGGCCGGAACTTGCCTGACTGAGTGCAGTACTACTGCTTGCGCGGTACTACCGCTCCCCCTTGCGGTACTACCGCAAGGCAGGAAAGTTAATGTCTGCGAAGAGCGCGGATGAAATAAACTACATCCGTGCCTACTTCTGCCGAAAATGAAATAGTGCAAACAATCTGACGAGGTACTACCGCCCACGGGGCGCGGTACTACCGTGGAGGCGCGGATGTAAAAAAATTACATCCGATCCTACTATCGTGACGCAGCGGTACTAGGTACAAGGGCCACGGTACTACGACTCCGGGGGAGCGGTACTATCGTGGCCTCCCGCGGTACTACCGCGCAGGACGTGCGGTACTACCGTGGTGGCGCGGATGTAAAAAATTACATCCGCCCCTACTACCGTACCGGAGCGGCACTAAGCCTGGGAGCCACGGTACTAAGTCTCCAGAGGAGCGGTACTACCGTGTCCCCCAGCAGTACTACCGCAGGTGCTTGCGGTACTACCGCTCCATAGAGCAGTACTACCGCAAGTACAGCAGTAGCCGTCAGATTAAGCACAACTAGGATAACGGAGAGATGCTCCAAAGTGCAAGGGAAAGGAAGGACATGAGTACGTGTTGATTCCACCCGAACCTTTCTGACGCGGACCCCCTCATAATAGTACGGCTCTCCTACGACTCAAATCCACCATAGAGAAACGTAGAACAACGCCGTCTTCAATAGTCTTCGAGGGGCACCGAATCGTCTCGTGCCTAGAGATGAAGCGTCTGAGAAACTAAAGGCACATGATTAGTCCGCAAAAGCATTGTCATCAATCACCAAAACACTTAAGGGATAAATATGCTCTTACACCGAGGATGAAGTCAAGAAGAAGGTCTTCCCTTTATCTTTGAAGGGAAAGGCATTGACATGGTATAGGATATGTGATGATATTGGATCATGGAACTACAACCGATTGAAATTGGAATTTTATCAGAAGTTTAATCCTATGCATCTGGTTCATCGTGATCGGAATTATATATATAATTTTTTGCCCTATGAAGGATAAAGTAACACTCAGGCTTGGGGGAGGCTTACGTAAATGTTATATTCATGCCCCAATCATGAGCTCTCGAGAGAAATTATTATTCATAATTTTTATGCTTGGCTTTCTTGTAATGATCAATCCATGCTCGATATTTCTTGTACTTGTTCTTTTATGAAGAAGACTATTGAATTCAAATGGGATTTATTGGAAAGAATTAAACGCAACTCTGAAGATTGGGAACTCGACGAAGGTAAGGAGTCAGGTACAAACCTCAAGTTTGAATGTGTTAAGTCTTTTATGGATATCGATGCTTTTCATGAATTTAGCACTAAATATGGACTTGACTCTGAGATAGTAGCTTCTTTCTGCGAATCATTTGCTACTCATGTTGATCTCCCTAAGGAGAAGTGATTTAAATATCATCCTCCCATTGAAGTGAAAGTAGTGGAACCTATTAAAGTTGAATAAGAAACTATTACTTATAATGTTGATCCTATTGTTCCTACTGCTCATATTGAGAAACCACATTTTTCTGTTAGGATAAAGAATCATGCTAAAGCTTCAGTTGTTATTCGTAAGAGTTATACTAGAACACCTACACCCCCTAAACAAATTAAAGTTGAGCCTAGTGTTGCTATGGTTAAAGATCTCTTGGTCGATAATATTGAAGGGCATGTTATTTACTTTTGTGATGAAGCTGCTAGAATTGCAAGACCTGATACAAAAGATAAACATAGACCTGTTGTTGGCATGCCTGTTGTTTCTGTTAAAATAGGATATCATTGCTATCATGGCTTATGCGATGTGGGTGCTAGTGTGAGTGCAATTCCTTTTACTTTATATCAAGAAATTATGAATGATATTGCACCTGTTGAGATAGAAGATATTGATGTTACTATTAAGCGTGCCAATAGAAATACTATTTCACATATTGGGATTGTTAGAGATGTTGAAGTCTTGTGTGGGAAAATAAAATACCCTACTGATTTGCTTATTCTTGGTTCCCCACAAGAAGGTTTTTGTCCCATTATATTTGGTAGACCTTTCTTGAACACTGTCAATGCTAAGATAGACTGTGAGAAAGAAATTGTTACTCGAAGTTTTGGGGATGTGTCTCATGATTTCAATTTCTCTAAATTTCGTAGACAACCCCATGATAAAGAATTGCCGAGTAAGGATGAAATTATTGGTCTTGCTTCTATTGTCGTACCTCCCACCGATCCTTTAGAACAATATTTGCTAGACCATGAGAATGATATGTTTATGAATGAAAGAAAGGAATTAGATGAAATATTCTTTAACCAAATGCCTGTTTTGAAACACAACTTGCCTGTTGAAATCCTCGGGGATCCTCCTCCACCAAGGGTGAACCCATGTTTGAGCTTAAACAATTACTTGATACTTTGAAATATGCTTATCTTGATGCGATAAAGATATATCTTGTTATTATTAGTGCTAACCTTTTAGAGCATGAAGAAAAGAAATTATTGAAAGCTCTGAAGAAGCACCGTCCCACCATTGGATATACTCTTGATGATCTTAAGGGCATTAGTCCCACTCTATGTCAGCACAAAATTATTATGAAGCCTGATGCTAAACCAGTCATTGATCATCAACGATGGTTAAATCCTAAGATGAAAGAAGTGGTAAGAAATGAAATATTAAAGCTTCTGGAAGCAGGTATAATTTATCCTATTGCTGATAGTAGATGGGTAAGTCCCGTTCATCGTGTCCCTAAGAAGGGAGGTATTAGTGTTGTTCCTAATGATAAGAATGAATTAATTCCACAAAGAGTTGTTACAGGCTATAGAATTGTAATTGATTTTTGCAAATTAAACAAAGCTACTAGAAAACATCATTACCCTCTAACTTTTATTGATCAAATGCTAGAAAGACTATCCAAACATACACATTTTTTCTTTCTAGATGGTTATTCTTGTTTTTCTCAATTACCTGTGTCAAAAGAGGACCAAGAAAAGACCACTTTTACTTGTCCTTTCTGTACTTTTGCTTATAGACGTATGTCTTTTGGATTATGTAATGCACCTGCTACCTTTCAAAGATGTATGGCTGCTATATTCTCGGACTTCTGTGAAAAGATTGTTGAGGTTTTCATGGATGATTTTCCCATTTATGAAACTTCTTTTGATGATTTCTTAAGCAACCTTGATCGAGTTTTGCAGAGATGTGAAGAAACTAATCTGGTTTGAATTGGGAGAAGTGCCACTTTATGGTTAATGAAGGTATTGTCTTGGGGCACAATATTTCTGAAACAGGTATTGAAGTGGATAAAGCTAAAGTAGATGCTATTGAAAAGATTGTTGGAAATATGCCCTAGAGGCAATAATAAAATGGTTATTATTGTATTTCCTTGTTCATGATAATTGTCTATTGTTCATGCTTTAATTGTATTAACTGGAAACCGTAATACATGTGTGAATACATAGACCACAACATGTCCCTAGTGAGCCTCTAGTTGACTAGCTCGTTGATCAATAGATGGTTATGGTTTTCTGACCATGGACATTGGATGTCATTGATAACGGGATCACATCATTAGGAGAATGATGTGATGGACAAGACCCAATCCTAAGCATAGCACAAGATCGTGTAGTTCGTTTGCTAAGAGCTTTTCTAATGTCAAGCATCATTTCCTTAGACCATGAGATTGTGCAACTCCCGGATACCGTAGGAATGCTTTGGGTGTACCAAACGTCACAACGTAATTGGGTGGCTATAAAGGTGCACTACAGGTATCTCCGAAAGTGTGTGTTGGGTTGGCACGAATCGAGACTGGGATTTGTCACTCCGTATGACAGAGAGGTATCTCTGAGACCACTCAGTAATGCATCATCATAATGAGCTCAATGTGACTAAGTAGTTAGTCACGGGATCATGCATTACAGAACGAGTAAAGTGACTTGCCGGTAACGAGATTGAACGAGGTATTGGGATACCGACGATCGAATCTAGGGCAAGTAACGTACCGATTGACAAAGGGAATTGTATACGGGGTTACTTGAATTATCGACATCATGGTTCATCCGATGAGATCATCGTGGAACATGTGGGAGCCAACATGGGTATCCAGATCCCGCTGTTGGTTATTGGTCGGAGAGCTGTCTCGGTCATGTCTGCGTGATTCCCGAACCCGTAGGGTCTACACACTTAAGGTTCGATGACGCTAGGGTTATTAGGAATATTTGTATGTCATTACCGAATGTTGTTCGGAGTCCCGGATGAGACCTCGGACGTCACAAGAAGTTCCGGAATGGTCCGGAGGTGAAGATGTATACATGGGAAGTTGTCATACGGTCACCGGAAATATTCGGGGGCATACCGGTATTGTACCGGGGCCACCGGAGGGGTTCCGTGGGTCCACCGGGAGGGGCCACCTGTCCCGGAGGGCCTCATGGGCTGTAGAGGGAAGGGAACCAGCCCCTTGGAGGCTGGGTGCCACCCCCCCTAGGGCCCATGCGCCTAGGGTTGGGGGAACCCTAAGGGGGGCGCCTCCCCTTGCTTGGGGGGCAAGCCCCCTCCCCCCTTGGCCGCCGCCCCCCTCTAGATCCCATCTAGAGGGGCCGGCCCTCCTTCCCCCTTTTCCTGAAAATAGAGGGGCGAGGGGAGGGCTGCAGCACCACATCCAGGGTGCAGCCCCTCCCCTCCCCAACACCTCTCCTCCTCCGCGCGAGCTTGGCGAAGCCCTGCCGGAGAACTGCCACTCCATCACCACCACGACGTCGTGCTGCTGTTGGAGACTTCTTCCTCAACCTCTCCCTCCTCCTTGCTGGATCAAGGCGCGGTTCGCAACTGCCATTAGTCGCGGTTGCGCAACCGCGACCGAACGGGCGCGACTAAAGGCCCCCCCTTTAGTCGCGGTTGCTTAAGAACCGCGACTAAAGGCCCGTCCACGTGGGCGCCAGGTGGCCGTCGGGGCGGAGGACCTTTAGTCGCGGTTCTTCTGGCCAACCGCGACTAAAGGCCGCCGCAGGTTTAGGGTTTTAGCCCCCCCCTTAAACCTGTTTTCTGTTTAATTTGTATTGTTTTATTTCTTTTGTGCTTTATTTTAATTTTGAAGGAGTTTCATATATTCTACGGTACTACATACATGCATATGAATGTACAATTTCAAATAAATTTGAAATTAGAACCAAAAAGAATTCAAGAGGAATATACAATATATATTCAATATCATCGGATGACCATATACAATTTTGAACAAGTTTCCATACAT
>NC_041383.1:26074229-26075646 GCF_002162155.2 Triticum dicoccoides
CCGCCTCCCCAACCGGGACTAAAGGTCTGTGCTAGAACTGGCGCGGTGCGGTGGGATGTTTAGTCCCACCTCGCTAGCCGAGAGGCTTCGACAGTGGTTTATAAGCGCGGCTGCGCTCACCACTTCGAGCTCCTCTCAAATGCAGGCTTACGGGCCTATTCTGTCACTATGTGCCTGTGGGCCTACTCGGCCTTCTGCGGGCCTGAATCCTGGCCCTTTAATGGGTTTCTAGTCGTATTCAGGCCGTGGTGGCCCAGTAGGTGGCATATTTTCTTTTTTTCTTCCTTTTTTCCTTTTTCCTTTTTTCTTCTGTTTTTTTCTTATGTTTTTCTTCTGTTTGTTTTTTTCTTCTGTTTTTCCTTTTTTCTTCTGTTTTTTTCTTCTGTTTTTTTCTTCCTTTTTCCTTCTTTCTTCTTCTTCCTTTTTCCTTTTAAAATCAGAAAAATAAAACTAATTCATTTGAAAATCTTAAAAATACAATTATATATCAAAAAAATCAGAAAAATAAAACTAATTCATTTTAAAACCCCTTGAAGGTTTGACAAAAGGTTTGATACATCATTCAGTTCATCGACCAAATACAAAGTTTGGTACAATAAATTATTACACATCAATTCTTCCCTTGTGTCCCTGCTTGCTTACGATTGTGCCGTATCCATGGAGCATCCTCATCATTTAACTTAATGCTTGGGTCAATGTTCACTTTGAAGGGCGGAATTTCACCAAACATATTATAATCTTCTGACATGTCTGTCTTGTCCTCCACTCCCATGATGTTTCTTTTCCCTGAAAGAACAATGTGGCGCTTTGGATCATCGCATGATGTACTGATCGTTTTCTTATCTTTCCGTTTCCTCGGTTTGCTACTCATGTCCTTCAAATAAAAAACCTGAGCGACATCTTTGGCAAGGACGAATGGTTCGTCAAGGTAACCAAGATTGTTGAAATCCACCATTGTCATTCCGTATTGCTCGTCCACCTTTACCCCACCTCCTGTTAGCTTCAACCATTTGCACCGGAACAAAGGGACCTTAAAGGAGGGTCCATAGTCAAGTTCCCATATCTCCTCTATGTAACCATAATATGTGACCTTTTGCCCATTCTCGGTTGCTGCATCAAAGCGGACACCACTGTTTTGGTTGGTGCTCTTTTTATCTTGGACGATCGTGTAAAATGTATTCCCATTTATCTCGTACCCTTGGAAAGTCGTTATAGTCGAAGATGGTGTCTTGGCCAACATGTACAGCTGATCTACAACATCATTGTCATTCATTAAATGTTTTCTCAACCAACTGCCGAAAGTCTCCATGTGGGCCTTCCTAATCCAGGATTCAGGCTTCCCCGGGTTGTCCGAGCGTAAAATATTCTTGTGTTTCTCAAAGTACGGAGCCACCAAGCTGGAATTGGTCAGTACAGT
>NC_041383.1:26075746-26088954 GCF_002162155.2 Triticum dicoccoides
TTCTTCCTCTTCTTCTCCTTCTTCTTCTTCTTCTTCTTCTTCTTCTTCTTCCTCTTCTTCTTCCAATGCTATTATATTACCCGTTTTGGATGTTTATGGGCTTTACTTTACACAGTTCTATCATTTTTGGCACTAACCTACTAACCGGAGTGAAAGATCGAGGATGTCGCCTAGAGGGGGGTGAATAGGCGCTTTAAAATAATTATGGTTTAGGCTTGAACAAATGCGGAATAAACCTAACGGTTAATTTGTCAAGCACAAAACCTAAAACAACTAGGCTCACCTATGTGCACCAACAACTTATGCTAAGCAAGATAAGCAACTATGTGATAGCAAGATATATGACAAAGAACAATATGGCTATCACAAAGTAAAGTGCATAAGTAGAGGGCTCGGGTAAGAGATAACCGAGGCACGCGGAGACGACGATGTATCCTGAAGTTCACACCCTTGCGGATGCTAATCTCCGTTTGGAGCGGTGTGGAGGCACAATGCTCCCCAAGAAGCCACTAGGGCCATCGTAATCTCCTCACGCCCTCGCACAATGCAAGATGTCGTGATTCCACTAAGGGACCCTTGAGGGCGGTCACCGAACCCGTACAAATGGCAACCCTTGGGGGCGGTCACCGAACCCGTACACTTTGGCAACCCTTGGGGGCGGTCACCGAAACCCGTCAAGATGCTCGGGGCGATCTCCACAACCTAATTGGAGACCCCGACGCTTGCCCGGAGCTTTGCACCACAATGATTGAGCTCTGAACACCACCAACCGTCTAGGGCGCCCAAGCACCCAAGAGGAACAAGCTCAAGGGCACCAAGCACCCAAGAGTAATAAGCTTCTCAAACTTCACTTCCACGTATCACTGTGGAATACTCAAACCGATGCACCAAATGCAATGGCAAGGGCACACGGAGTGCCCAAGTCCTGCTCTCTCAAATCCCACCGAAGCAACTAATGCTAGGAAGGAAAATGAGAGGAAGAACAAGAAGGAGAACACCAAGAACTCCAAGATCAAGATCCAAGGGGTTCTCCTCACATAGAGGAGAAAGTGATTGGTGGAAATGTGGATCTAGATCTCCTCTCTCTTTTCCCTCAAAAACTAGCAAGAATCCATGGAGGGATTGAGAGTTAGCAAGCTCGAAGAAGGTCAACAATGGGGGAAGAACACGAGCTCAAAGGATAAGGTTCAATGGGGAAGAAGACTCCCTTTTATAGGTGGGGGAAAATCCAACCATTATGCTCACAACCCGCATAGAGCGGTACTACCGCTCGTCCTCACGGTACTACCGCTAGGGATCGCGGTACTACTGCTTGCGGTGCAAAAAAAATACTTCCGTACCTACCTCCGCGGGACTTGGGACGAGTTTTTTGGTCCGGAGTGGTACTACCGCTGTAGGAGCCGCGGTAGTACCGCTCTGGAGCGGTAGTAAAAAATTACATCCGCTCCAATTCGCGGTAGTACCGCTGCAGCCTTTTCAGAACACTAAAACTGCCACAACTTTTGCAAACGGACTCCAAATTTGATGAAACCAAGTTTTTTGGAAAGCTAGCGACAAGGGCTAACACAATCTTGAAATAAATATCAATAAGAAGCAAATTAGAAAAGGCCCATACGAAAATGGTGAGAACCCTTCCTCGGATAAGACCGGTAAAACCTCCAACACCGAAAACATCATAGTAGACGCATGCGAACTCCGTTTTCGATGAACTCAAGCTTGTCATCAAGATGACCATAAGCTCTAAGACTCACAAAGAGAACCAAACAAGAACCAAGAAACATGATGCAAGGATGCAATGGTTTGAGCTCTCTACTAACGATACGATCAAGCTACCAACTTGAGAGCCCCCCTTGATAGTACGGCAAACGATCCTATAACCCGGTCTCCCAACTACCACCATGAGACCGGTAAAATAGAAAACCTATCAAGGGAAAACCTTTGCCTTGCACATGGTCCACTTGAGCTAGATGATGACGATCTTGACTCCCTCAAGTTGGACCACCTTTCTTGATTGCGTTGGCTCGATGAAGACTAGATGATTGCTCCCCCATAGTCCACTATGGGTGAGCCACTCTTCGGCACATCTTCACAAGTCCATTGACACCACAATGGATGGCAAGATTCAAGCACTTGATCTCTTCATGATGCTCCACTAGAACTTGCACATGGCAATCTTGATGACGATCACCACTTGATGCCATCCTTTCCATGGGTTGTATGATATCTTCCTCTTGACGCAAGCCCATGGACACGTACCTAACCCCACAAAGAACTCTCACATAGACCATGGGTTAGTACACAAAGTGCAATGGACAATGCTTACCATACCATGGGATCACTTGATACCTCTCAGTACATCTTCTACGCTTTGTGAGTTGATCAACTTGATTCACTCTTGACTTAGTCTTGATCAACCTTGAATCTTTCCAACTCTCTTCATTTGTATGATGTCTTGAAGGTAAACATGAATGATCACACAATCTTCTTCTTCAAGACATGCTTGCAATAAGCTTAACACTTACATGACCAATCTTTGGATAATTCCTTAATAGCACCTTGGTCAACTCATAAACTCCTTGAAACCAACACATGGACTTCAAGAAAAGCCTATGGACAAATCCTTAAAATATAACTCAAGACAACCATTAGTCCATAGAGATTGTCATCAATTACCAAAACCAAACATGGGGGCACCGCATGTTCTTTCAATCTCCCCCATTTTGGTAATTGATGACAATCACTTTCAAGAGAGTTTATATAAGGAATTATGCATCACAATGCAATGCAACAACCAATGATGCAGGAGAATGAGATGCAAATGCTTAGGAACAAAACCAAAGAAAGGAGAAAACTTTGAAACCTTCTCCACAAAACTCTCTGAAACTTCTCCCCCATTGGCATCGATTGCCAAAATGGGCTAAAATCTTAGAAGGCCAAAATAAATTGTGGTCCTCCATAAATTGTGTATTTGTCAACAAAAGAGTAGAATGCAATACACATATCCAACTGTCAATACTTGGAGGAAGACAAACTATATTGAGGCCCAAAGATTGCAACAGAGAGATATGCCACAAAGACATAACAAAGAGAGAGACAAGCAATCAGAAGATACCAAAAGAAGCAAGCAATCAACGGATATCAATTGAACCAACTAGAACAATGATCCTACATGCCACAAGAATAAAGATATTATGATATGAGCAAAGGATTGTTCTAAAGAAACTAGAGACGCTCCCCATGATTTGTGCACATATAAGAATTTTTGTATTTGAATACAAAGTGCTCAAAATAGGATCATAGCTCCCCCAAAATCAATAGAAACTCACATCCAGTGCAAGTGAGCATATAGGAAACAAAGCCTAGCGCTTGCAACAAGCACATGGTTGAGCAACACGTAAGGGAGGTAACTTAAGAATAGTCTCAACCAAAACCGATGTGTGTGAGTCAAGGCAATGCACTTGAGAAGACTAATGTACGGATGAGCATTAAGCATCAATATAGTCCTGAAAGAAAGAGATACATGGTGCAAGGCATGTCATTCCCACACACAACTTGCGAACGGGTTCACAAGCTCACTAATAAGCATATAAAGAACCAATGCTTGTGACAACCCATGGTGAAGATAGACGATGAAAGCCTCATCAAGACGAGGGATACCAATTAGATGGCAAAGGCCTCATCAGGACAAGCAAAAGGAAAAAGATCTTCACCACAAAAGAGTGCATCAAGATGCAACTAAGTAAGACACGTACTCAAGGCAAATGCTTTCACGGAGCCACCAAAGAAATAACATAAGAAAGACAAGGTGGACGTGAAGGAAAGGAAATCAACTACAGATGTAATTTCTCTCAAGTGTATAAGGTTCTAGGTAGACGAAATCATGATGACATATATCTACAAAGAAGGATGTACACCTGAAATAGTTACAACATGAAGTAACCAGATATCCACAAGGAAGTCATAAATATACCAATAAGATATTTGCTTGCAAGCATAGCACTTGGCTAGATATGGTCTTATTGTATATAAATGAATTCCAATCACAGATCCATCAAATACATCACAACTAGCAACAAGAGATCATCGTTGGGATGCTTTGAGAAAGGAAACAAGTATCACAAGATATGAAATGAATATCATGCCAAGATGCAACCTACACAAGGTTGAATGCAAGAGAGGAAAGCATGAATAGATACTTGTTACCGAGATATCATTGGAAGGATGTAGTAGATACCAATTGAAGGTAGATAGTAGTTCATTGATCATCCTAGCTTGACTCCAATATGCACATGGTGACAACACCTTCCTTGTGAGTGAGCCGAGCATCCAATGTATCTCCAAATGTTCCTAGAAGAACAACACAAACTAAACGGTACCCAAACTCATTGGGACCACATAGTTAGAAACACCAATACATAGGAAAAACTCCACATAAATAGGTGCATATAGATATGAAAATAAACATCATGCACATCACATCCAATTTGAGACTTGGTGGAGTTTCCCCTATATATTGGGTCAAAGAAAGAAAGCATGCCAAATAAAATACATGAAGTAAACATGCATGCTCAAGACTTTCAAAACCCGAAACCAAAAGACAAATAAATGCCAAGTGAAAAGGATACCAAATGGAGAAATCATCACTTGGAAGATATCATTAAAGATACATCAAGGAATGAGATATCCATTGATACACACTAAACTAAAGATGTCAAACTCCCAAAGAGAGGATGGTTCCAAACAAACCAAGCTCTCAACAAAGTTTCATGATGGCACAAAGTACCAAAAAGAAATGGCTTGCCTTCCACCAAAACACACTTGATAAGGATCACAAGAAGAGTGTTCTGAAGAAAATAGAATAGCTCCCCCACGAGTTGTGCATTATATAGGATTTGTATTTGAATACAAAATGCACAGGGTGGGATCACCACTTTCACTATATCTAGAAAACACTAGACAAGAACAAGAAATAAACAAGATCCACAAGTGGTATGGAAGACAACGGGAGTTGACACAAACCTTGGTAAGAGAAAAGGCAAGTAAAACAAAAGCCAATGTAAAGATGATCAATAAATTCTGCCACACATAAATGACTACCAATTGTCAAAAGACAAGAAGTACATGGAAAGAATTCCCAGTGGTAGATAGCAAGGATATCCAACATCATCTTCACACCACACACAAGCAAATTGCAACTTGTAGAGCTAACATGCCACCTAGGAACAAGATAATCTATAATATCAACACTAGGTGACAACATCTCAAATGTACACATTTCCTAGGCTAGTAATATACATAGCATATTACTCCCCCATAATGTGATACCAATGAAGAAAACTTAACAAGAGGCAATAAGAGGATCCAACACGAGATAATCAATGGAATTTTTAGAATTTGAATTTCTCATGAGAGATATACCACCTAGCGACTAGATAATCTTGAAATATCAATACTAGATGGTATTACTCATGTGCACACATTTATAGGATTGTGAGGTGCACAAAGCAAACCACTCCCCCATAATGGATATTCCGTTAATCTCTCACAAGAGCCAACTAAGAAATAAACAAGATGCACTAAGGCTCAATGAACGACACACAAGTACATGGTGTGCAAACCAACATACACAAAAGCAATTTGGAGACACATCATATACAAACACATGCAAGGAACAAAACCAAAACATGCAAGGGGGCAAGTAACTTTCAAGGTAAACAATTTAAGTACAAGTTACCGCAAGGAGGCACATTGGATATAAGATAGAAACTTGATAATCCAATTGACTTGGCTTGAGACAAAGAGAATGATGAAGTCTCCTTAATTATTCATAATGTAGACAAGTCTCCAATGCCCTCCAACAACACCTATTGATCAAGTTTGAGCTTGTTGGTCCCCAACCAAGTTGGGTCCTAAGAGGTTAGTCACAATAGGTTTGGCTACCCAAATGGTTCTTTGCTTGACACCACTTTGAGTACCAACAAACTTGGCAAACACATTGCCAACCTTATCTTTACCAAGAGAATAGATATCATCAATAATAATTGGGTTGGATAAGTTACCACTAGTGCATGAAGAAGCGACGTGACCTTTCTCACGACATAAGTAGCAACGTCTACTCTTCACTTTCTTCTCACTTGATTTCTCAATTTGAGAAGCATTAACTTGAGTCTTCTTGGGAAGAGGCCTTTCTTCAACTTGATGTTGAGCATGAGATTGAACTTGTGCCCTCTTCCCTTGTTGCTTGACACTAATGGCCTTCTTCTTCAATGGGCAAGATCTAACATGATGCCCTTCGACTTTGCACTTGAAGCAAACAATCTTGGCCGAATTCTTGACTTGTTCTTGGCCCTTCTTCTTGTTCAACTTGGACTTCTTCTTCTTGTTGGAGTTGAATCCAAGTCCACCTTTGTCATTGGGGGATTTTTGCACACTCAAGATATTGTTGAGTGTGGCCTTCCCTTCATGACACTTTTCCAAGTCTTTCTTCAAAGAAGTGACTTGGGCCTTGAGCTCTTTGATTTCCTCTACATGGTTAGTCTCAACACAAGTACTAGAGGAAGTATAAGCTTCATCGTTAGAGCAACAAGGCAAGGAAAGCAATTCATCACAAGATTTACCAACATTGTGAGTAGATGAATTACAAGGACTGGCACATGGCAATATACTATTTTGACTAGAAGTAGTGCCAGTATCCACATGAGGCTCACTAGATGTTACCTTAGCAATCATGGCCTCATGAGCTATCTTTAGCACACTATGGGATACTAGAAGATCATCATGAGAGCTTGAGAGCTTTTCATGACTTTCTTCCAATTTCCCATAATTGCAAGATAGCACCTCAAGTTGAGCCTGTAGCTCAACATTCTCCTTCAAAATGGATGCTTCACAAGTAATAGAATTAGTATCACAAGCATCATATTAACAACAAGAGGAGAAGGCAACTTGGCAAGCTCTTTTAAATAAGCGACTTCAAGTTGAGCATGAGACTCGGTGAGTTTGATGAGCTCACCCTTCATTACTCTTGAGCCATTTTTGAGGTGCTCAAAATCCTCAAGGAGTCTAGCATGAGCAACTTCAAGCTTAGCATTTTTAGTTTCAAAAACATTGGCCACCTCAAGAGCTCTATCAGTAGATTCCTTCACTCTAGACAATTCTAGAGCAAAAGTCTCCTCAAGAGATTCCTTGGTGGTTTGTTCAAGTTCAAGAGCTTCAGCGAGGTCCGCAATCTCATTAGCGTAATCACGCCCATGACCTTCCATTTTATCAATGGTGACCTCATGCTCCTCAAGACAAGATTCCAACTCATCAATATATTTCTTGCTCTCAATAGCAATGGACATAATTTCCATGAAGTTGGAACGAGCAATTTTATTTTTATGAAGAGCTTTAAAAACCATTTCCCCCTTAATTTTTAAGGAGGCAACATTATCATTCTCTTCATCATTATCCTCATCATCATTAGCATCAACATGATCATCAAGAGACATATTGGGGTACAAAGTAGGAGATACCTTTGACTCCTTAGCCATAAGGCAAAACACAATAGATGATGATGTAGGATCCCTTGAGGCACCATTAAATACCACATCTTGTTCCATGGAGTGTTCGGTTTCCTCTACATTGTTAGCACAACAATTCGAGGAAATAGATGCATTTTTATCATGGAAACAAGACATAGCAAGCATATCATCATGATATTTAGTCAAGCAATTTCTACATGATATGCAAGGACTATCAACACAAGCACGTGAAACATTTGGAGTGCTCAAAGTGTTAAAGCCCAAAGAGGGAGCATTGCAATAATATAGTGATGAAGGATCATCCACAATAAGCATACTATCATCATTGCAATGACCAACACTACTCACCATATCATTACCTTGTGGCAAACCACATGTAGGTCAAGTAGAAGAAGTTGAGAAGATTATATGACCAGAGGTGGAGGGAGAACAACCATCCCCACAAATCTTGGACACACCATATTTATCTTGAAGCTTTGTCCATAACTCATGAGCATCCCGGAATGGCATGAGTTGAAATATAACTACATTGCTCAAAGCATCGAAAAGCACATTAGAGGCTTGAGCATTGAGATAAGAGTTTTTCTCATCCTCTAAAGATAATCTTTGGGGATCCTTTGGAGGAGAAAAACCCATATCTACAATTCGCTCTAAATTTGGGTCCATGACCCTAAAGAGATTAAGCATGTGAATTACCCAAACATCAAAATTTGTGCCATCAAAACTAAGAGTGTCAGAGAATCCTAATCCCCTAGTCGACATCTTTACTCTCTAGGCGGTTAAGCCCAACAAAGAGAGACAAGGCTCTGATACCAATTGAAAGATCGAGGATGTCGCCTAGAGGGGGGGTGAATAGGCGCTTTAAGATAATTACGGTTTAGGCTTGAACAAATGCAGAATAAACCTAACGGTTAATTTGTCAAGCACAAAACCTAAAACAACTAGGCTCACCTATGTGCACCAACAACTTATGCTAAGCAAGATAAGCAACTATGTGATAGCAAGATATATGACAAAGAACAATATGGCTATCACAAAGTAAAGTGCATAAAGAAAGGGCTCGGGTAAGAGATAACCAAGGCACGCGGAGACGATGATGTATCCCGAAGTTCACACACTTGCGGATGCTAATCTCCTTTTGGAGCGGTGTGGAGGCACAATGCTCCCCAAGAAGCCACTAGGGCCACCGTAATCTCCTCACGCCCTCGCACAATGCAAGATGTCGTGATTCCACTAAGGGACCCTTGAGGGCGGTCACGGAACCCGTACAAATGGCAACCCTTGGGGGCGGTCACCGAACCCGTACACTTTGGCAACCCTTGGGGGCGGTCATCGGAACCCAGCAAGATGCTCGGGGCGATCTCCACAACCTAATTGGAGACCCCGACGCTTGCCCGGAGCTTTACACCACAATGATTGAGCTCCGAACACCACCAACCGTCTAGGGCGCCCAAGCACCCAAGAGGAACAAGCTCAAGGGCACCAAGCACCCAAGAGTAATAAGCTTCTAAAACTTCACTTCCACGTATCACCGTGGAGTACTCAAACCAATGCAGCAAATGCAATGGCAAGGGCACACGGAGTGCCCAAGTCCTTCTCTCTCAAATCCCACCGAAGCAACTAATGCTAGGGAAGAAAATGAGAGGAAGAACAAGAAGGAGAACACAAAGAACTCCAAGATCAAGATCCAAGGGGTTCCCCTCACATAGAGGAGAAAGTGATTGGTGGAAATGTGGATCTAGATTTCCTCTCTCTTTTCCCTCAAAAACTAGCAAGAATCCATGGAGGGATTGAGAGTTAGCAAGCTCGAAGAAGGTCAACAATGGGGGAAGAACACGAGCTCAAAGGATAAGGTTCAATGGGGAAGAAGACCCCCTTTTATAGGTAGGGGAAAATCCAACCGTATGCTCACAACCCGCACAGAGCGGTACTACCGCTCGTCCTCGCGGTACTACCTCTAGGGATCGCGGTACTACTGCTTGCGGTGCAAAAAAAATACTTCCGTACCTACATCCGTAGGACTTGGGACGAGTTTTTTGGTCCGGAGCGGTACTACCGCTGTAGGAGCCGCGGTAGTACCGCTCTGGAGCGGTAGTAAAAAATTACATCCGCTCCAATTCGCGGCAGTACCGCTGCAGCCTTTTCAGAACACTAAAACTGCCACAACTTTTGCAAACGGACTCCGAATTTGATGAAACCAAGTTTGTTGGAAAGCTAGTGACAAGGGCTAACGCAATATTGAAATAAATATCAATAAGAAGCAAATTAGAAAAGGCCCATACGAAAATGGTGAGAACCCTTCCTCGGATAAGACCGGTAAAACCTTCAACACCGAAAACATCATAGTAGACGCATGCGAACTCCATTTTCGATGAACTCAAGCTTGTCATCAAGATGACCATAAGCTCTAAGACTCAAAAAGAGAACCAAACAAGAACCAAGAAACATGATGCAAGGATGCAATGGTTTGAGATCTCTACTAACGATACGATCAAGCTACCAACTTGAGAGCCCCCCTTGATAGTACGGCAAACGATCCTATAACCCTGTCTCCCAACTACCACCATGAGACCGGTAAAATAGAAAACCTGTCAAGGGAAAACCTTTGCCTTGCACATGGTCCACTTGAGCTAGATGATGACGATCTTGACTCCCTCAAGTTGGACCACCTTTCTTGATTGCGTTGGCTCGATGAAGACTAGATGATTGCTCCCCCATTGTCCACTATGGGTGAGCCACTCTTCGGCACATCTTCACAAGTCCATTGACACCACAATGGATGGCAAGATTCAAGCACTTGATCTCTTCATGATGCTCCACTTGAACTTGCACATGGCAATCTTGATGACGATCACCACTTGATGCCATCCTTTCCATGGGTTGTATGATATCTTCCTCTTGACGCAAGCCCATGGACAGGTACCTAACCCCACAAAGAACTCTCACATAGACCATGGGTTAGTACACAAAGTGCAATGGACAATGCTTACCATACCATGGGATCACATGATCCCTCTCAGTACATCTTCTACGCTTTGTGAGTTGATCAACTTGATTCACTCTTGACTTAGTCTTGATCAACCTTGAATCTTTCCAACTCTCTTCATTTGGATGATGTCTTGAAGGTAAACATGAATGATCACACAATCTTCTTCTTCAAGACATGCTTGCAATAAGCTCAACACTCACGTGACCAATCTTTGGATAATTCCTTAATAGCACCTTGGTCAACTCATAAACTCCTTGAAACCAACACATGGACTTCAAGAAAAGCCTATGGACAAATCCTTAAAATATAACTCAAGACAACCATTAGTCCATAGAGATTGTCATCAATTACCAAAACCGAACATGGGAGCACCGCATGTTCTTTCACGGAGGCCCAGCCCGTATTGTTGTTTTTTTTGCCTATTTCAGTGTTTTGAAGACAAGGAATATCAAACGGAGTCCAAACGGAATGAACCCTTCGGTAGCGTGATTTTTGGAACGAACGTGATCCAGAGGACTTGGAGTGCAAGTTAAGAAGCAGTCGAGGCGGCCACGAGGGTGGAGGGCGCGCCCACCCCTACTGGGCGCGCCCCCTATCTCATGGGCCCCTCGGGCGTCCACCGACCTACTTCTTCCTCCTATATATACCCATGTACCCCGAGAACATCAAAGGCGACCACGAAAAACTATTTCCACCACCGTAACCTTCTGTATCCGCGAGAACCCATCTTGGAGCCTTCGTCGGCGCTTCGCCGAAGGGGGAATCGACCATGGAGGGCTTCTACATCAACACCATAGCCCCTCCGATGAGTTGTGAGTAGTTTACCACAGACCTTCGGGTCCATAGTTATTAGCTAGATGGCTTCTTCTCTCTTTTTGGATCTCAATACCATATTCTCCTCGATCTTCTTGGAGATCTATTCGATGTAACTCTTTTTGCGGTGTGTTTGTCGAGATCCCATGAATTGTGGGTTTATGATCAAGTTTATCTATGAGAAATATTTGAATCTCCTCTGAATTCTTTTATGTGTGATTAAGTTATCTTTGCAAGTATCTTCAAATTATCAGTTTGGTTTGGCCTACTAGATTGATCTTTCTTGCAATGGGAGAAGTGCTTAGCTTTGGGTTCAATCTTGTTGTGTCCTTTCCCAGTGACAGCAGGGTCAGCAAGGCACGTATTGTATTGTTTCCATCGAGGATAAAAAGATGGGGTTTATATCATATTGCATGAGTTTATCCCTCTACATCATGTCATCTTTCTTAATGCGTTACTCTATTCTTTATGAACTTAATACTCTAGATGCATGTTGGATAGCGGTCGATGTGTGGAGTAATAGTAGTAGATGCAGGCAGGAGTCGGTCTACTTATCACGGACGTGATGCCTATATACATGATCATGCCTAGATAATCTCATAATTATTCGCTTTCTATCAATTGCTCGACAGTAATTTGTTCACCCACCGTAATACTTATGCTATCTTGACAGAAGCCACTATTGAAACCTATGGCCCCCGGGTCTATCTCTTATCATATAAGCTTTCAATCTACTTTTATTTGCATCTTTACTTTTCCAATCTATATTATAAAATACAAAAAATATATTTATCTTATCATATTATCTCTACCAGATCTCACTTTCGCAAGTGGCCATGAAGGGATTGACAACCCTTTATTGCATTGGTTGCGAGTTATTTGTTTGTTTGTGTAGGTGCGTGGGACTTTTGAGGAGCCTCCTACTGGATTGATACCTTGGTTCTCAAAAACTGAGGGAAATACTTACGCTAGTATTGCTGCACCACCCTTTCCTCTTCAAGGAAAACCAACGCAAGCTCAAGACGTAGCAGCGTACACCCCAGGACAAAATGGACATGAGTACTATAGAAGGGTAGGAAAAATATACAAGCTTACATTCGACCTTGGGTGCGAGGACCTAAGCCTAGCTGTGTTCAAATGCCGATGGTTCGACCCATATGAGGGGCTGAGACATACGCCTTCCCTTGGTTTGGTTGAAGTTAGACCATCCACCGTCTATGCAGGAGCTGATCTCTTTATTGCGGCTACCCAGGCCACACAAGTTTATTATCTTCCCTACCCATGCCAGAAAGAGTACCTAAAGGGTTGGGAAGTTGTGTTCAAGGTGGCGCCACATGGTAAGCTACCGGACCCGAATGATGACGATTGTTAATACATTAACCCCATGACATATGAGGGAGTGTTCTATCAAGAGCAACCTGATGATGTTGATGTGGTCTGATACAATGTCGCTGCCCCCTTGGGTGTTGTTGATGTGGATCCAAACGATAATGATGCACGGAATGATGGTGAGGCCATTGTGAATGACCAAGACATACTTATGCTAGAGAAATTAAATGAAGACGTCGAAGATGAGGAAGAGCCTCCACCTACGTCAGACAACGAAGATGATATGCGTGATAGTGACAATGAGACCGTTCGAGGCACCGATTACAATAGTGGTGATTCGTACGGGTTCTAGTAGATGTATGTTTCATGTCTTTTCTTCTATGGTTTTATTTATGAATGTCCTTTTTTATTCCTTTTTGTTATATCTTTTTCTTCATTATTAATATACTAACTTTTTATTCTCTTTTCAATGCAGGCTCGGTAAGCATGGGAAAGAGCAAGGCCGATGGTACTGGTTTGCTAAGCAAACTCGCCACGAGGGTTAGTCGGAGTGGTCA
>NC_041383.1:26089124-26122502 GCF_002162155.2 Triticum dicoccoides
CATGCGGGGAGGATGGTTGTGGTGGGAAGGATGGTGGTGGCAGGGAGGATGGTGGTGGCGAGGAGGATGGTGGTGGCGGGGAGGTGGGTGGCAAGAAGAAGGCTTGGCTGCGTGGTGGTGCGCGACTCCCGGATCCTCCTGCTACCGAGGAGATGAAGTGGCTCATTGATCCCACGGGGAAAAAGTAAGTGCCCCTTAATAATATTTTAAACACATACTATAATTTTTATTGTACACATACTAATATTTTTCATTCTTTTGCAGCTCCTGGAAATATCCTAATGGTGCCCGTCTTCCAAACGGCATCATCACTATCCTGTTGAATAAATATTGGTCGGGGATGTTCACTCCACACCCAGTCAACCACCCGGAGCGCAAGATTTTGGCCATGTGCTGGGATCACTGCGAAGCGGCCTTCCACCCGGCCCATGAGACGGCTGCTAAGGCCGTGATATCAAACTTTTGGGTAAGTCCTCTTTAGAAACACTAATCTTGAGCTTCTTTCATAGTTTGTCATCGAATCATTTAACTCATCGCTTGTTCCGTTCTGGTTTTATGATTGCCTCTAGAAATTCTATAGAGTTCTTAAGGAGCACAAGGCCATGGCCGATGTGTACGTGTTGTGGGCTGCAAGGAAGTAGACCTGTCAAATACAGTACGAGGTGCGCTGGGTGGCCATCTCACGGTATTATCACGATAAACATGGCATGAAGGTGACCAAGGAAGAAGCTAAGGCACAGGACCTTACCTTGAAACGGGAGGAGTACATGTTGGTAAGCATAACAGACTTTTCATTCCGACGTTTGTGGTAAATTTCATTGTTTCTTGTTCACATGCCATTATGCTTCATTATGTAGGTGCCTCCTGATTGGTGCTATCGCCACCCGGAGGGATGGGCGAGATTGGTGGATATGTGGGTCGGCGAGGACACGGAGTTTGCTGCCAAGAGCAGCATAAACAAGGCGAATCGAGGACATGATGGAACACACGATCAGGGAAACCGAAACCACTGGCACACCATGAAAATTCAGGTATATCTATGTACATGAAACATTCTTGATCTTCTATTTTCCGTATGTTCTTATGTATGACTAACCTCTGCTTGGCGGAGCAGGAGGAGAAACTGAAGCGGCCGCTCTCAGACATCGAGTCGTGGAGGCTCGCCCATGTGCGGCCTAATCGCAAGGATGACGAGAGTGAGTACTATGGCAATGCCTGGGAGAACCTGGAGTCCTACAAGAAGGAGTTTAAGAAGTGGAATCCTGACAAAGCATACCCCATGTCTGTGGATGCCGACGAGAGGGCGGTGGTGAGCATAGGGCCGAGGAGTCATGGTGGGTCGGCGGTTCTGGATTCGGTGATCACCCCTTCTATCTCCTACAGACGGATCCGAGCTACCAACCCGAGGCCGAGCCCACGCCCACGCCCGAGCATGTCCACTGCACAGGCCATCCTAGCCCGGCGCAACTCTGTAAGTATTTTCCCTGTTATCTTTTTTCTTTCTACTTTTATTTTCCGCTTTGTTATGTATTATGAGTTGCATCATGTCATATTGTAGGCCTACATGGAGTTCCAACATCAGCAGCTCTACGACTGGAACCAGAGAGTTGCAGCAGTCACGAAGCACAACAATCGCATGACGCAGCTTATGTTTGCGTCTATGGCAACCGGGCAGATTCTTACAATGGAACCACCACCACCACCTCCTAGACCACAACCAGTGGTGCCTATGTTTGAACAATTTCTGGCAGACCACTACAATGTCACTCGGTTAGTACATCACCAACCTATTCAACCACGACTTCTCGTTTATTCAATACAATCATATATTGCCTTACCATCTCTTTTCAAACATGCAGGGAACCGGTGGTGGTGCTGCTAATGGTTCCACTCCTGAGTCACAGAGCCCGGTCACTCCGGTCTGGCATGGCGGTGGTGGTCGCGGTGGCGCTAGTGCTAGCGGTAGCGGTGACGACCTCGGCTTCGGTGGCCTCGGCTTTGGTAGTGGAAGTGATGCCGCTTAAGCCTTTGGCGGTGACGAACTTTATGGTCTTTTATGTTTCTTGTGATGATGATCCTTTTATTGTGATCATGTTGGACTTGCGATGATGATGCTTCTATGTTGGACTTGCTATTATGTTTATCATGTTGGACTTGCAATGATGATACTTTTATGTTGGACTTGTGATGATGATACTTTTATGTTGGACTTGTGATGATGTTTATCATGTTGGACTTGCGATGATGATGAACTTGTGATAATTATCTTCTCTTTTCTGTTGTGATGATGATATATATATACATATGTTGTTATTTGAATTGAAATGCAACAAAAACAGAAGAAAAAAAAAGAAAATAGTGCATATCTACGCCGACGGTTAAACCGTCGGCATAGTTCCCACTGTGTTACCGGCGGCCGACACGTGGCAACTCCGGGGAAGTCTGCCGTGGAGCTACGCCGATGGTTAGGCCAGCCTATGCCGACGGCCTAACCGTCGGCGTAGCGCCAGGCCACGGTTGCCCCGGAGCTGCCACGTGTCAGCGTATAATTGGCACACCTTTAACGGCGGCGCCGTCAACGGCCGTCAGGTGATAAATGTTGTCGACGGTGTGTGTATGCCGACGGTGGTACGGACACCATCGGCTTAGCTCACTATGCCGACGGTTTTTGTATGCCGACGGCCGCCCTGGGGTATGCCGACGTACGAGTTGCGCTGGGACATCCCCAAAGATACAACAGCACGCGTGCGCATCCTCTGTGCCTCCCTCCGTCCACCCAATATCCCATCTTATCCCTTTGCTGAACACATACATCGAGAGCTCGCTGCTGTCAAAAATAAAATAAAATCGAGAAGAGCTTGCTGTAGGAGCAAAGGAGAAGCCATGGCCCAAGCCATCGTCCAGAGGATATGCGTGAAGCTCAGATCTGCCATTGAAGATGAAGCCATGGTGGGCTTGAACGTCAGCACTTGCTTGCGGGAGATTTTGGAGGCGCTGGAGACCATGGAGGCGTTGCTGGAGAAGGCCGAGATTCTACTGTTCAGGTCTAAGATGCAGTTGGTATGGCTGCGGCAGGTCAGGGTAGCCACCTACCAGATCATGGACATAGTCGACGAGTTGCAGGACGCGAGGTCACAGACCACTGCGATGGTATTGTACTCCAACATGCCTTTTTTCTACTATCCAATATACTCATAAATTGGATGTAGCAGGGTCTTACATTACGAGACAGAAGGAGTACTCCCTCTGTTTCAGTTTACAAATCCTGCACGTATATTTAGGTAGCCAATTTTATCACCCTAATATAAACTATATAATATAAAAATTATATTGTTTGAAAATAGAACATCTGAAGTTTATATTGGTATATTTTTTGTAATATATGACTTGTATTAGGTTGGTCAAATTCACGACCTAGGGGCACGCGCATGCCCTATAAACTGAGGTTGAGGGAGTAGTATACTTTCTTGTTCCGGCAAAGCAAGCACTCCCTCCGTCTAGGTGCATAAGTCATCCTAGGTCGTCCACCGTGACCAAGGCGAAGGGAAAACGAGATAACTTAATGTTTATTTGCTAATTAATAGCATTGCATTCAATGAATTGACCATTGCATGTCGTGTTTGGTAGTCTCAAGTCATTAAAAACATGCACGCCTCACATCTTTTATTGGTTGATTCCTTTATTATGTCAAGAAACAAGAAACGAGAGTTAATGCACCGCACCTAAGTGTTTTGAGATTATTTGGTTTTCGTAAGGTGACTTATACACCTAGACGGAGGGAGTACTATTCATTACTCTCTCGGTTCCATAATACTTGTCGTTGTTTCAGTTTAAATTGGTTTAGTTCAAATTTAAACTAAAAAAATGACAAGTATTATGGAACGAAGGGAGTACTTGCTTGCTGCCTTCGCTGAACATGAGATTGGCTAGAGTATAATTCATTGATTGGTGTTTTAGCTGTGGTGTTTTTTTTATCTTGCGGTGTTTATCTGTAGTATTGTTAAATGTTCTGGTGTTGACCCCTGTTTCCTCCACTCGACCGCATCCTCCCCCCCCCCCACGAGCGACCGGCCGCGCGTCCTCCCTCCTCCCTCCAGCCCCCCTCCCTCCTTCCTTCCTGCCCCCGTCGTCGGCGCCCGCGGCCGGCTTGGCCCCGGGGCTGCTGGTGGCGACGGCCTCCTTGCCCTTTCCCTCCCGCTCGCTCTCTGACGCGGGCGGAGCTGCTCCGCGGGGTGCACTTAGGCGGCGGCGGGGCGGCGCGGCGGCATGATCTGGCGTCGTCCGCTTAGCCCAGATCTGGGCCCTTCGGGCTCCATCTGGGCCTGGGTGGGCCGGCAACGGGGATGGTCTCTGGCGTGGCTTCTGGGAGGCATGGGAGACGTGACGAGCAGCTGGGTGCTGGCGGCGCCGACGCCGTCCTGCTGCATCGTGGCCGGCGGGGCTTAATGGGCCCGCTCTGGGCCTGGCTGGGCTAGGGGTGGCCCGGCATGCCCCGCTGCCGTGTCCGGACGGCTGGCGCGATGGTGCCGGAGGCACGGACCTCCCGCACAACGGCGGTGGAGGTGGTTCCCTCCCGCTCGGCGTCGGTGTTGCTGCTCCCGTCGTGGTGCGCTTCTCTCCGGTCCTCTTGGCCTCGTGGTGGTGTTTGTAGTGAGGCGGCGTGGGTGGTGGCACTACTGTGTTGGCGCATGGTGGTGGGCGGTAGTCTGGCTGGTCGGCTCCGATCTGTTGGGTGGTGGGGTTGGAGTGCGGGAGAAATCCTTGCCGGTCTTCGGCTCCGATGCCGTGACACCCAACTACTAGGAAAAGGGCTATAGATGATATGGACACTAATGGCGCACCAGACATGTGGTGCGCCACTACTATATATAATGGCGCACCATGTGTTGGTGCACCATTAGTGTCTAAATACTAATGGCACACTACATACACGGTGCGTCATTAGTAACAATTTTTTTTTTCAAAACTAGTAATGGCGCACCACATCTACGGTGCGCCACTAGTATTTTTTTTTTTGAAACTTTTCTTAAATTTTTTTTTTAAAACTAGTAATGTCGCAGCAGGGGATAGTGCGCTGTGGGAGTGGTGCGCCATTACTAATTGAACTAGTAATGGCGCACCACTCCCACGGTGCGCCATTACTAACTTGGCCCAAAAATCCACCGAATGCACCCCCGGACCGCCTTTTTAGTTTTAAAAAAATAAAAGAAAATGATGGAAATGTCAAAAAAATAAAAGAAAATAAGTTTCCCAGGTGATATGTGGTCTAGTTGTTGGGAAAATTTACAAATATGAATTTTGACTTTATTTGTAAAATCTCTCTGGAATTTGTAAAATGGGCATAACTTTTGCATACGAACTCGGATTAAAAAGTTTTTTATATGAAAAATCATCTACTTGAAAAGCTACATCCGAATTTAACGGGAGAACCCCGTTAAACATTTTCAAAATCCTCAAAAATCTAACAGAAAAAAGTTACGGGGCTTTCAAGATCTAGAGGCAAAAAAATTCAAAAAACTTCAAACTTACTAGTGGTGCACCGTTTGCTAGGTACGCCACTAGTAACAGAAAAAAAATTGTTTCGTAATATGACCAGGAAGTTTGAAATATTTTTCAAAATTTCATCATACTCATGAACATGAACAAAGTCCTAGACATCAACAAGGTTTAGTAGGATTGATATGATAGATATATCAACAAGTGCCTATTAAGTAAGGTGGTGCTGGGGTTGGATAGAACTGCGAAGTTAAGCATGCTCAGGCTGGAGTAGTGTGAGGATGGGTGACCTTTCGGGAAGTTTGACCACTCAGTACGATTTGACTTGAGATTAAGCATATTGACCCGAGGTTAAGCCATAGTGACCCGAGATTAAGGAAAAAACGAAAAATAATTGAAAAATAATTTGAAAAAAAAATGAAAAAAAATCTGAAAAAATATTTGAAAAAAATTGTTACTAATGGCGCCTTCTATGTGGTGCGCCATTAGTATCTGGTATACTAATGGCGCACCGTGGGCTATACTAATGGCGCACTGTCTCGTGCACCATTAGTATCTGGTATACTAATGGCGCACTGCCTGGTGCGCCATTAGTATCTGGTATACTAATGGCGCACTGCCTGGTGCGTCATTAGTATCTGGTATACTAATGGCGCACCTGTGGTGCACCATTAGTAAAAAATTCTAATGGCGTGGTGCTAGTGGCGCACCTGTAGTGCGCCATTAGTAGGCAAAACAGGTGCGCTACTAGCAGGCCTTTTCCTAGTAGTGCCCCCGGGTGCCACCATTCAGGTGTCGATGATATCCATCCCCCACCTCCCTCCGCGTGCCGGGAAAACCCTAGGACATGTCCGGGCAGCAGCGTCGTCGGCGTCGCTTTCCTTCTTGGAGGTGCTGCTTTGTACGCGGTGGTTCGGAGGGTTGTGGTGGTCTGTTTCTGGTGGGCATAGCGGTGGCGGGTCGTCCACGCTTTGTCGAGCTGCCGTTGTTAGCATTTGTTTCTTCTTATTTTTCTTTTGGGCTTGATGTGCTGGTCGCCCCACCGATCCTTGTATCGGTGTTGGTTGCTTTCTAATACAAAGTGGGGGGAAACCCTTTTTCGGTAATGTTCTGGTGTTTTGATTGCATGATGATATGATGTTTCCTCGAATCAATATAATGATCTGTATTTGCAGATGACAAGGATGTTGCCCTGCATTCCCACCACGAAGAACGCCATGGCCATGAAGCTGGTTCTGATGAAAACAAAAATTATGGATATAGAAGACAAGTACTATAGATACTCATTGTTCGAGGAGTCAGAGGATGCGGCATTCAAGAAAATTATAGACGGGCGAAAAACATGGCCAAACTGACCATTTTTAGAGGAAGCATTGGTGTTTGAAAGGGGATCAAATAAACAGAGGATAGTGGCTGTGCTGCTATCTGCTAAGCACATCACACGAGAGCCCATCACCACCATTCTTCCAATCTTTGGGCTTGCAGGAATTGGCAAGACAACCTTGGCACAAATGATTTTTAATGATACCCACTTCCTTCCAGGTTACGACTTCCGGGTATGGGTCCAAGTCTGGCCCGAACTTGACTTTCATACAGTAGGAGAGTCCATAATTCACCGGATAACAGGAGCTACAGGAGAACAAGAGATCAACGATGACCATGGTTCACAAATGGGTATTGAGAGTATAATGGAGCATCTTCACCAGGTACTTAATGGTAAGGTACTCCTTGTTTTGGATGACTTGTGGGAGGAGGATCCCATTCGGTTAGGGGAGTTGAAGTCCATGTTAACTTCCTTGGGAGACAAGATGGACGTGATAGTAACCACATGCAACCAGGCCATCGCGAGGAACATCTGTACTGTTGAGCCGTACAAGCTAAAACCATTGAGTGATGACACATGTTGGGAAATAATCAAGAAATCAATCCATTTCAAAAAGGAAGATAAACAAGAGGCTGAGAAGGTAGGACGGGAGATGGCAAGCAAGTGCTGCGGTGTACCACCAGCGGCTCAAGCATTTGCGGGATTGCAAGCTTCTTCCCAAGATGTTAGGAAATGGGAAGATGCCATGCTAGATTCAACATTTCTTTTACCGATTTCAACTTTCGAGTTAAGTTTCAGGAGCATGGCACCGGATTTGAGGCTATGCTTTGCTTATTATTGTAAAATCTTCCCAAACGGGCACAACATAGTCAAAGATGATCTGGTTCATCAATGGATTGCTCTCAACCTCATTGAGGCATCTGAAATTTCGTCTGCCACACAGATAGCTGAGGAGCATATTACAACGCTTCTGGACATGTCATTCCTTCAAACCGCAAAGTCGGACCATGTGAGTAATTGTCTACTACTCCCTCCGTCCCATAATATAAGAGCGTTTTTCGAACTAACATAGTTTGAAAAACGCTCTTATATTATGGGACGGAGGGAGTAGTATGTTTTACAAATTCATCATATTCTAGAGCTACGAAATTGAAGTAAATTTTACTGAATCTATGTGAATCTAGTAGAAGGTATGCACGAGAGGGGCATGATATTGTGAAATGGAAGGATTTCATACCTCTAAGAGATTAAGACACATATATAAGCTTGTTACTAAATTTTATAAGTAGTCTAATACACCTGGGCTGCAGATGTCAATATATCCAAGTTGAACAATCTTAGTTATACTTTTTCAAGATAATCATTTATAATGCATTTTCTAATTATGTGGTTATGCCCTGAATTTATTCCAGGCTAGGGCAAAGGATGATAAGGTTGGGACCTTGTTCACTATACATGATTTGGTGCATGACTTGGTGAGATGGTTTGCAGGATGTTCAAGCTACTATCTAGCCATCTAGATAACTCTGCCTGAGTCATTGGGGGATCTCATAAATCTGATCCACATCGATTTATCAGGCTGCTCCAGGCTACTGAACCTACCAGAGTCGTTTGGAAGCTAATCCGTTTAGTGCATGCCAACTTGTCAGGCTGCTCTGGACTTGCAACACTTGCTGAATCATTTGGAGATCTTATTAACTTGTCCCATGTCAATCTGTCACGCTGCCATGGATTGGCAGAGCTTCCAGAACCGCTTCAGAAGCTCGGCAAACGGGTACACCTGAATTTATCATTCCGGTCTTGTTTTGAAGGGATTGGGAAAAGCCTTGGGGGCCTCACCACTCTGGAGCATTTGAACTTATCAAACCCTTGCTGTCATCTTGCTCAGCACCGTTCCGATCTCCAAGGGCTAAATGATGGTTTATGCAAGCTCACCAAACTCCGGCATCTGAACTTGTCAGCGTGCCTGAATCCTATCTTTTACTACCATGGAGAGTCACAAGTAGAGAATCTCAAATACCTTGGAGAGTGTGTCAGCGGTCTTTCCAGCCTAGAACATTTGGACCTGTCTCATCACACATTTCTTTTTGGTCTACCTGCGAGTCTAGGTGAGCTCAACAAGCTAAAAACACTGAATCTCTCAGGCTGCATCATACTCAAGAAGGTTGGTGAAATGAAGTCTCTCAAGTTTATAGATCTGATGAAGTGTCGGGCCTAGAGAATTGCCAGTTTGTGGTTCGCATTGTCGATGATGACGTTGCATATAGCAGCAGCAACATTGTTCAGCTGGAGGGTGTAAATTGCCAAGAGCTCCAGGTAAGCTGCCTAGAAAAGGTCAAGTCTAAAGTGGAAGCACAGAGTGTCAAATTGGTGGAGAAACAGAAGCTTGAAAAGTTGAAGCTTTCTTGGACTTTGGACTCTGTCCGTCGAGTGGAGGACAGTGCTTTGTTGGGGGAATTAGTGCCACCACCTAATCTGCAGTGCCTTGAGGTTAATGGTTAGGTCGGAACATGCCTCCCGGAGTACTTGGGTGAGCTCACCTCTCTCCAGGAACTCAAGATAGTCCGGTGCAAGCAGCTCAACTCGTTGCCGGATACAATGCAGAAACTCACTAGCCTCAAGGATCTGTGTATTGTTGACTGTCCAGAATTGGAGAAGTGGTGCTAGCTTGAGGAGAACAAGAAAGTGCTGGCCCACATCCCCAACAAAAATTATGAGTATGTACCGTCATATTGCTCATTGTTTTATTATTATTTTACATTTCTTATGTTGGTTTGTGTATCCCTGCTCAAAGTAGTATATGTACAAAAATGAAGTAGCCATCGCTGATCTCAACTTGATTTAATTGTACGAGTTGTTGACCTTGTACATTTTGCAGAGAACCTGCTACTACTAGCAGGCAGGAGATTGCACTGATAGAAAACAGGGCATTTGTCCCGGTTTGTAAGGGCCTTTAGTCCCGGTTCATGAACCGGGACTAATGGGTCGTTACTAATACCTCCCCCTTTAGTCTCGGTTCAAACACGAACCGGGACAGATGGTCCTCCACGTGGCCGGTGCGCCAAGCCCAGGCAGGGGGGCCTTTGGTCCCGGTTGGTGGCATCAACCGGGACCAAAAGGCATCCACGCGTCAGTATTCTAGTGGCTGGGATTTTTGTTTTTTTTAAAAGAGGGGGAGGGGTTGGAGGTTTTGGGGGGTTAATTTAGGTGTTTCATATATTGTGTTAGCTAGCTAATTAATAGAGGAAGTGTCCTCTCTTATGTCCGTGCTTGGTCGACGCTATGTACTATATACATAAGTGATCGAGAGAACCATTGAGTACAGAAGTTCGTCATGCATACCGAGAGAAATGATCGATCGACCTCTCCTTCTCCGAGAGATTGGTCGAACAACAAGTTTTCGTATCATGTATCCGACGCTACTGTCTACATACATGTACAATATGTAAGATCTCTTAATTACAATTCCCTAGCAATTGAAATCAACTTCCACATGGTATTCTCCGGCTTTGTTGATGACATGGTCAAGAAAGAATCCCGCCAATTCCTCTTGAATTGCTTTCATGCGATCTGGTTCTAAGAGTTCATTCCGCATCTGCCACATCTAATTTGAAGAAGGGGGTTAATTAATACATATATATGAATGAAACTCAACAGAAATGATGGTGTAATAAAATGAAATTGTGAATATTATTGCTTACGCACTTCGTATTGTCTTTGAGAGTAGCACCGCTTGTTTTTCAAAGTCGCGTTGTGGATGAACTCGCACACGTAGTATCCACAGAAATCATTCCCTTGTTCCTGCCACAAACACTTTACGAGAAATAGAGGTCAATCAAACTGATAATGAAGTATTATAAATGGCATTGATGAAAGTATAGCTATAGAATCAATGGGAGATGCGCACAACTAGCTAGCCAGTAGTACTTACTTTCGGGTATGTATATTGCAGCTCCTTCGGCAGTCCCGGAGCTTCTGCGGTGAACTGTTTTCAAACCCTGCAAGACAAAGAAAATAATTATTATTACTTGAGATATCAGGAAATGAACAAAAAGTTGCCGATATGGTGCGATAATGATCGATTGAACTTACTTGTTGAGCATTTCAGTCATATCCGCATAGGTTTCGGGATCTTTCCGTCTCGAGTCTAAGACGGTTACTAGTCCCCGCTCAAGCTTAATCTCCAGAAGAACATGGTGGTACCTGCGCACGCATGCATAACTCATCAATTACATTACTATAACCTCACTCGAGTAATAAGGGAAACCGAATATGCACACGACAGTAACACTCACTTGCCGTTGTAAGGAAAGAGTATGGTATCTTCATTTTGATTTTTGATCAACGATTGTAGCAAGTTGTCATCGGCCTCTTCGACGTGCTTTTTAACCAGAAATTCATCTATGATATTTGTGTTAATGAACCCAATATCATAAATTTCTTGTTTTTTGCACTCGACGATCTTCAATCTGCATAATATATTGAGGATAATTAATTATAAATACATGCAATGAAAGAGCCGAGCTATATATAGAGACTTAATGACAGAAATAGTACTTACAGGCAGTAACAAAAGACCGTTAATTTATCGAGGGCCTTTTGATTGAAGAACGCGAAGAACTCCTCAAATGGAACACACAACAGATCAGTTCCAACGAGGTCATGCTCCTCTTTAATGTGCAGATACAAACTATTCGTCCCCCCAGACTTTCTGGAGGTTTTCATGTACCAAGTATGGAATCTTCGCATCATCGTTGCTAGAGATTTTTCATCTTTGACGAGAGGCTTCCCGTACTCGTATATGTGTTCGTCCACCTCCATGAAATCAGGAAGTTGATCGTCAGGCAGGTAATCTTGTAGATTGCCATAACCGGCCACCATCCACGGAGCATTAGCCACGATGTTGCCGCTAGACACATTGAGCGGGGGGCACGATTGGTTTGCTTGTTCGTCGAGCTGGTCAATTTTTTTCGCAGCTGCTCGTTCTCTTGACCTTTGATGTCTGACAGTACTTCCCGACCGCTCCGCTTGGAGATATGTCTGTTCAGTAATGCGCTCATAGTTGGTTCTCAACGGAGACTTTGCCGGTTTCCTCAGGGCATCGAGAGTGCGCTTTGCTTTCACCGGATCTACCTTCTCCTCCGGAGGTGGATGTCTTTTTGCTTTCACCCCTTTAAAGAACTCCTTCACGTGGGTCCGCACGATCGTATCATTTTCCTCCTCGGTCCTCTCGTACGGTAACTTCTCTAGAGACTTGAGAGGTGGATCGTATCTGTATTGCCTCCCGCCTCTGGTTGTGCTGCTAGACGCCGGAGCAGACGGAGCGGCTGCGGCGTCTGTCTTCTTTCGTGCTTGCTTACGAGGCGGAGGAGAAGGACTACGACGCGCCGGAGCAGCCGGGGTGGCGGTGGGTCTCTTCTGCCCTTGCTAGCGAGGCGGAGAAGGAGAAGGCTGCTGGCTGCTCGGGAGCGCCGGCGCAGGCGGAGAAGGAGGCGGAGTGCCGCCACACGCCGGAGAAGGAGGCGGAGTGCCGCCACACGTGCCCTGATCGTCACTCGCCGGAGGAGGAGGCGGTGGAGGAGGCGGAGTGCCCTGACTCGCCGGAGGAGGAGGAGGAGGCGGAGGCGTCCAGTTCGGAAGGTTGATGAGCTCCTTCCGCCATAGGCATGGAGTCTTCAGAGCAGAACCCAGCCTAGTCTCCCCTTCACCGGTAGGGTGGTGAAGTAGGAGGTCCTCAAATCCCTCTGTTATTTCATCCACCATCACCCTAGCATATCCTTCTAGAATCGCCCGGCAGTGATAAGTTGCGCCGGGTCCAGTAGGATAAACAGAGCCAACAGCCGCCTTGACCTTCAAATTCATCCATCGCGTCATAATGTAGCAATTTTGAGACTCTGTGATAGCATCCACGGGATAGCTGGCATGAGCCGTCAAGAAATGCTCCGGCTGAAGCAGCTCGGTGGAAGCCACGCTGCTTCTCCGCTGAGATGGCGGGGTAGCTTCGGGGGAAGCTTCTGCAGGTCGTTTGCTGCGATCTGTTGCTTCTCGTTCCTCTAGCCCCATTACCCTTTCGTCCAGCGCCTGCAGTTGGCCCTGCTCCAGTTTCTTCCTCCTCTCGTGGGTTTTGTAACCCCCTGCGTCCGGAAAACCAACCTTCCACGGAATGGAGCCTGGCGTGCCTCGTGTCCGTCCAAGGTGCTCAGGATTCCCGAGGGCCATTGTGAGCTCGTCCTTCTCCCTGTCTAGAACGAACGTCCCTCGCTGCGCTGCATCGATATAGTGCCGAAGGTGCTTGACTGGTATTTGCAATTGCTCGTCCGTCCAATGGCACTTCCCTGATACAGGGTCCAAGGTTCCGTCAGCCCCGAAGAACCAAGTCCGGCAACGGTCTGGCCAGTACATTGTCTCTGGTTCGATCCCTTTTTCAAGCAGATCATTCTCAGCCTTGGACCACTTAGGCCGGGCTTTGAGGTAGCCACCTGACCCCGTGCGATGGTGAAGCTTCTTCTTCGCAGCATTTTATTGAGTCCCTGCATATTATTGAGTCCCTTCCAAGCGTGCCTTTTCCAGTCAGTCTCCCCTCATACCGCGATTTAGGGACACATATCTTCTTAAGGCCAGGAATGAAGTCAACACAAAACCCGATGACATCCTCTGTTTGATGGCCCATGGAGATGCTTCCTTCTGGCCTAGCGCGGTTACGGACATATTTCTTTAGGACTCCCATGAACCTCTCAAAGGGGTACATATTGTGTAGAAATACGGGGCCCAGAATGACAATCTCGTCAACTAGATGAACTAGGACGTGCGTCATGATATTGAAGAAGGATGGTGGGAACACCAGCTCGAAACTGACAAGACATTGCACCATATCACTCCTTAGCCTTGGTATGATTTCTGGATCGATCACCTTCTGAGAGATTGCATTGAGGAATGCACATAGCTTCACAATGGCTAATCGGATGTTTTCCGGTAGAAGCCCCCTCAATGCAACCGGAAGCAGTTGCGTCATAATCACGCGGCAGTCATGAGACTTTAGGTTCTGAAACTTTTTCTCTGCCATATTTATTATTCCTTTTATATTCGACGAGAAGCCAGTCGGGACCTTCATACTAAGCAGGCATTCAAAGAAGATTTCCTTCTCTTCTTTGGTAAGAGCATAGCTGGCAGGACCTTCATACTGCTTTGGAGGCATGCCGTCTTTTTCGTGCAAATGTTGCAGGTCCTCCCGTGCCTCAGCTGTATCTTTTGTCTTCCCATACACGCCCAAGAAGCCTAGCAGGTTCACGCAAAGGTTCTTCGTCACGTGCATCACGTCGATCGAAGAGCGGACCTCTAGGTCTTTCCAGTAGGGTAGGTCCCAAAATATAGATTTCTTCTTCCACATGGGTGCGTGTCCCCCAGCGTCACTCAGAACGGCTAGTCCGCCGGGACCCTTTCCAAAGATTACGTGTAAATCATTGACCATAGAAAGTATGTGATCACCGGTACGCATGGCGGGCTTCTTCCGGTGATCTACCTCGCCTTTGAAATGCTTGCCTTTCTTTCGACATTGATGGTTGGTCGGAAGAAATCGACGATGGCCCAGGTACACATTCTTCCTGCAGCTTCCCAGGTATATACTATCGGTGTCAAGTAAACAGTGCGTGCATGCGTGGTATACCATGTTTGTCTGTCCTGAAAGGTTACTGAGAGCGGGCCAATCGTTGATGGTCACGAACAGCAACGCCTTTAGGTCAAATTCCTCCTGTTTGTGCTCATCCCACGTATGTACACCGTTTCCATTCCACAGTTGTAAAAGTTCTTCAACTAATGGCCTTAGGTACACATCAATGTCGTTGCCGGGTTGCTTAGGACCTTGGATGAGAACTGGCATCATAATGAACTTCCGCTTCATGCACATCCAAGGAGGAAGGTTATACATACATAGAGTCACGGGCCAGGTGCTGTGATTGCTGCTCTGCTCCCCGAAAGGATTAATGCCATCCGCGCTTAAAGCAAACCATACGTTCCTTGGGTCACTTGCAAACTCATCCCAGTACTTTCTCTTGATTTTTCTCCACCGCGACCCGTCAGCGGGTGCTCTCAACTTCCCGTCTTTCTTACGGTCCTCACTGTGCCATCGCATCAACTTGGCATGCTCTCCGTTTCTAAACAGACGTTTCAACCATGGTATCATAGGAGCATACCACATCACTTTCGCAGGAACCCTCTTCCTGGGGGGCTCGCCGTCAACATCACCAGGATCATCTCGTCTGATCTTATACCGTAATGCACCGCATATCGGGCATGCGTTCAGATCCTTGTACGCACCGCGGTAGAAGATGCAGTCATTAGGGCATGCATGTATCTTCTGCACCTCCAATCCTAGAGGGCATACGACCTTCTTTGCTGCGTATGTACTGTCGGGCAATTTGTTATCCTTTGGAAGCTTCTTCTTCAATATTTTCAGTAGCTTCTCAAATCCTTTGTCAGGCACAGCATTCTCTGCCTTTCACTGCAGCAATTCCAGTACGGTACCGAGCTTTGTGTTGCCATCTTCGCAATTGGGGTACAACCCTTTTTTGTGGTCCTCTAACATGCGATCGAACTTCAGCTTTTCCTTTTGACTTTCGCATTGCGTCCTTGCATCGACAATGACCCGGCGGAGATCATCATCATCGGGCACATTGTCTGGTTCCTCTTGATCTTCAGCAGCTTCGCCCGTTGCAGCATCATCGTGCACATCGTCTGGTTCCTCTTGATCTTCAGTGGCATCACTGTATTCAGGGGGCACATAGTTTTCATCGTACTCTTCTTCTTCGCCGTCTTTCATCATAACCCCTATTTCTCCGTGCCTCGTCCAAACATTATAGTGTCACGTGAAATCCTTGTAAAGAAGGTGGGTGTGAAAGATTTTCCGGTCAAAGTAAGACTTTATTCCCACATATAGGGCATTGACAACACATAAAACCATGCTGCTTGTTTGCCTCAGCCACTTCGAGAAAATCATGCACTCCCTTAATGTACTCGGAGGTGTGTCTTGAACCGTACATTCATTGTCGGTTCATCTGCGTGCATTATATATAATTAAGTGTGTCAAAAATCATTACAGAACATCATGAATAGATAATTAAGTGACCAAATTAATAGAAGTTCATCATCACATTAAAACCAAAGTACATACATAGTTCTCATATAACAACATAAAGGTCTGCAGAGCATCTAAATTAATTAAACCATACATTGAAACTATGTAAAACATTTCAATGCGAAAACAAATGCGATCATAATCGCAACCAATGTAACAACTGATCCAATGGCATAATGATACCAAGCCTCGGTATGAATGCCATATTTTCTAATCTTTCTAATCTTCAAGTGCATTGCATCCATCTTGATTTTGTGATCATCGACGACATCCGCAACATGCAACTCCAATATCATCTTCTCCTCCTCAATTTTTCTAATTTTTTCCTTCAACAAATTGTATTCTTCTTCAACTAAATTTAACCCCTCGACAATAGGGTCGGTTGGAATTTCCAGTTCAACAACCTCCTAGATAAATAAAATCTATGTCACGTTGGTCGGCATAATTGTCATAAACAATAAATGAACCAATAGTTATGAAAAAATAATATATACCACATCCGAATCATAGACAGGACGAGGGCCGATGGGGGCGGATACCAAAATCATCGCACATATAAGATGCAATAATAAAAGTAAGAAAATTATACAAGTATCTATATAAACATACAAGTAAGACTTTCTTTTTTCCTTTCAGAAAGAAGATAAGAACAAGAGGCTCACCACGGTGGTGCCGGCGACAAGATCGGCGCGGGCGATCGACGGCGGTGAAGACGGGGACGGGACGTGACGGACCGCTAAACCTAGAAAAATGTTGAGGAAAATGGAGCTTGGAGGTCGAGCTTAGAGAGGAGAAAGCTTAAGTAGTGTGGCTCGGGCATTCCATCAAACACCTCGTGTCCATAGGAGGTGAGCTAGAGTAGTGGGAGTGCTCTGCTCGCGGGCGAGGGGTATATATAGGCAACCCATTGGTCCCAGTTGGTGGCCTTAACCGGGACTAAAGGGCAGCCTTTGGTCCCGGTTCAAGCCACCAACCGGAACCAATGGTGGTGGGCCAGGAGCGAGGCCCATTGGTCCCGGTTCGTCCCACCAACCGGGACCAAAAGGTCCAGACGAACCGGGACCAATGGCCCACGTGGCCCGGCCGGCCCCCGGGGCTCACGAACCGGGTCCAATGCCCCCATTGGTCCTGGTTCTGAATTGAACCGGGACTAATGGGCTGACCTGGCCTGGACCATTGCCCCTTTTTTACTAGTGTTGAGGAGGATGCCAAGGAATTGTGTGCACGATGAAGCACAAATATTTCGGTGCAAAGTGGAATGCCATTTGATTACCAGCTATTCTTGCAACATATATTTGCCTGCAGACTCTTTTAGGCAGCAAAACATGACGATTTGATTTCAGACAATTTACTTTTCGCGTTCCTGTACAGTTTAATCATTTAATCTAAACTCTTGAGGGTACATTATATGCTGTGTAATGCTCCGACGAATCCTTAAATATTGCCACATTTTTCGCTCAGTGAAGTTCATGCTACTAGGCATGTACTGTTAAATTCGGTTTTGTAATATTGTTTCAGTTCAGAGCACACTGGTTCAGGCAAGAATGGTTCTTTCCATGGCCGATCTGGAAGCAGGATGGCCATGAACTCGCGTTGTTGTTGTCATGAGAAGTTGCACTTTCGATGGCTTTTCTGTGCCTCACGACTAAGTACGAGCTATTGAAAGTTTCAAACCTGATACTAACCCATCGACGATCACTCGGTTGGAATTCTGCCTCATTTTTTCAGAGTGACTTTGCAAGGATTACTTTGTTTGACAGTGTCAAGTGTCAGGTAATCAAGGATCTATGGCATGTTCGATATTGTTGATGTCTTTTCCCCTTTTCTGGGAGTAACTAATTAACGAGCGCTCCTTCGGGAGCCTCGCAACAATCACCGCCAATTGGCGCACTCTCGGCCATTCGCCACGTGTCGCGCTCTGGGCGCTCCCTCCAGATTTTTTTATTTTTTTTTATTTTTTCGCACACGTTCTCGGCTTTTTAAACGATTTTTTTTTAGTTTTCTCAACGTTTTGGTTTTTCACCGGTCTTCCCTAACTTTTCAAAAAAAAATTGCGCAAAAAACGCATTTTCTTTTTTTTTCTTTCGCGAAAATCACGGTTTGCTTCCGCAAGAGGCATAGTTTTGCTTTCGCGAACGTCACGACCGTGCCTCTCGGAAACAGAAAAAAAACACGGTTTTTTTTTCGCGAGAGTCACGGTTTTACTTCCGCGAGAGGCACGGTTGTGCTTTCGCGAGAGCCACGGTCGTGCCTCTTGGAAACAGAAAAAATACGTGTTTTTTATTATTTTTCTTTTGCAAGAGTCACGGTTTTGCTTCCGCAAGAGGCACGATTGTGCTTTCTCGAGAGTCACGGTCGTGCTTCCACGGAAACGGAAAAAAAACGCATTTTCTGTTTTTTTTTCTTTCGCTAGTCATGGTTTTGCTTCCGCGAGAGACACGGTTGTGATTTCCTCAGAGGCACGAGCGTGCCTCTTTCGGAAAGGGAAAAAACCCGTGCTCCTGCTTCGGTTTTTTCGTCCTGTTTTTTCATCCGGTTTTTTTTCGTGAAAAAAAAGTTTGTCAAAATCTATCACATGGGGTTTAGTTTTAAAGATCACGACGTGAGAAATCCGATGGCGAAAGCGATTCGAGATTTGGACGCACGGTTTAAGAGAGAAAACGCTTTAAATAAATGGATCTACGAAAAAAGGGAAAACTCCCAGGTTGCGACAAGTTGCGCACATGCAACGCGCCACTTGTCGCAACCTGGGGAAGTTGGAGTGGTCTTCGCAAGAAGTACTCCTTAACTAGTGATTTGGCCCTTTTCTTTTCCAATGTTTTTGCGGGAGGAGTTGGTTGCTGTACAAGTAAATGGGGGCATTCCTCACGCTGGGCCGGGTTTTGGACCGTCCTTGCAAAAGTCCAACTATGATTATATAAGCCTGCGCCCGGCCCAAGGATCTTTCTTTGCTACCATGAAAAAAAAAAGTCTACAGCACATTGCACTGGAATGATCTACTACCTCCATTCCTAAATATTTGTCTTTTTAGAGATTTCAACAAGTGACTACATACGAAGTAAAATGAGTGAATCTACACTCTAAAATATGTCTATATACATCCGTATGTGGTAGTCCATTTGAAACCTCTAAAAAGGACAAATATTTTTGAACGGAGGAAGTAGCATTTTTTAAAGAGATAGACAAAATCTGCTAGAATCAAGAAGTTTCATGGCACACCTAAATATCTATTACAACACATCACACATTTAATTAGTACAAGGTTGCAAACTATTACAAAAAATTACGTGTTTTTGATAAACAAGTGATTTTTTAAAAAGTACATAATTTTTTTTGGTAAATACACAAACACTCTATTGAAGTACGAGTACATGATTTTGGACATGTGAATACTTTTTTAAAAATGCATGAACATTCTTAAATGCGTAATTTTTTCCAAGGCTTGAATACCTCTCAAAACATTAAAAAAATTATTTAATAAATATTTCAAATACTTTTAGAAAATTTGAGAACATTTTTTCAAACTCATGAAGATTTTTGTAAAATCAAAAATCTTTTGTAAATAATAAAGATAATTATAAGTCTAATTTTTTTACAATAGTCATGATTGTTTTAAATAATAAATTTAATAATTATTTTCCTAAAATATTGATGAACATTTTGTTAAGTGTGCAAAAAATTTACTGATATGTGAACGCACAATATTTAATATGTGTGAACACTTAATTGTTCTGTACACTTTTTAAAATCACATTAAAAAAATTGAATTACATCAACATTTCTGAAAAATACATTAAGACTTCTAATTTTAAAATATTATATTAACTTCTTTTAAAATAGCGAACACTTGCTCAAATAACACGCACAATTTTTATGAATTTTTTAGAAGTACAAAGAATGTTTATGTATTAGTGAACATTTTATTCGACACAAACTTTTTTATTATTTTAAAATATTTATATTTATCAAAAAAATCCGAAAAATAGAAAACGAAACTGTACTGATGGTGCTAACGGGCAGCACGAACTACAGCCTGCTAAAGGTCACTGACCGTAATTGCACACATAAAGCAGTGCATAGCAACCACGAAACCATCGCAAATGTTATGTATCAGTTGTTCTGAGCGATATAAAGTGGTCGCCTACCGGGTTTTGACTTTTGAGCAGGCCGGCCTAGTGACTGCGCAAGTCGAGGATCCATTTTGTTCCACAACTCCGCCGGCGAGTCCGGTCCGAGTTTGCGGAGCGAGAGCGAGCGTCGTAGACGAAGTAGTTGAACGCGAAAGTAAAAGACACAGAGAAATATGGAGACCAGCTTTATTAATCAATGATCAAGGATTACAATGATGGCTCATCGGTACTTTATATAGGGGCAGGTGGTCTAGGGATAAGTACCCACTTAACGTAAAGTGGGGGAAACGGGAGGGGCTACCCGTGCGATACGCACGAGGCGCGCCACCACCCCACGAAGACTCGGTTTCCCAACACTCCCCCTTGGGTAATTATCCGTATATCCATGCCTCAAAACTCCAAAAAATTCAGTGGGAAAAAATATGGAGAAAGACCACACTGTATACATTATTGTATTGCACGAATTGCCTCGGCAAAAACCTCGTGTGAGAAACATCAGGAAAACTCACTCAAGGGAAAAAGAGTACAATCCACTCAACCATCAAGTTGAGTACTCGATCATCAGGATTGAGATTTTAGCGACGGGTTTGTGAAGTTTCTCCCACTGAACCTTGCATCTCTCTAAGTCTCATCATACGATTCCACGCACACACCTCTCTAAGGTTGATGCCAGTAATGATTTAGTGAACATATCAGCAAGATTGTCACAAGACTTAGTATGCAAAACTTTCACCTCATTCAACTGCTGCAACTCATGTGCATAGAAGAACTTGGGACTAATATGCTTTGCGAGGTTACTCTTCACATAACCCATCTGGACTTGTGCAACACAAGCAGCATTATCTTCATAGATAATGGTAGGGGTTTGTATGGTGTTCAGCCCACATGTCTGCTGAATGTGGCCGATCATCCGCTGAAGCGATACACACTCTTTTGACGCTTCGAATAGTGCCATGATTTCCGAGTGGTTCGTAAAAGTCGACACAAGTGTTTGCTTGGACGATTTCCAGGAAAATGCAGTTCCACCACAAAGGAAAACATATCCAGTCTGTGATTTGCAATCATGCGTGTCCTATATGTACCCAGCATCGGCATAGCCTATAATAGATAGGTCTTGATTCCTCTTATAAAACAGGCCAAGATATTTGGTCCCTTGCAGGTAACGGAAGACGTCCTTGACACCTTTCCAATGTCTTTTGGTAGGTTCAGAACTGTACCTCGCAAGCAAACTGACGGCGAATGCAATGTCTGGCTTTGTATAGTTTGCGAGATACATGAGTGCTCCAACTGCACTCAGGTAAGGAACCTCTGGTCTCAGAGTTTCCTCCCCCTCTTCCTTTGGCCTGAATGGGTCCTTGTCTGGCTGTAAAGACCTCCCGACCATCGGGGTCTTAGAAGGATATGCCTTATCAAATCCAAATCTTTCCAACACCTTCTGGGTGTAGGCCGACTGGTGCACTAGAATCCCATCAGGGGAATGTTCAAGTTGCAGACCTAGACAGAACTTGGTTTTACCCAAATCCTTCATCTCGAATTTCAACATCAGGTAGGAACTCGCTTCCTCAATATCCTCAGGTGTACCGATTATGTTTAAATCGTCCACGTACACCGAGATTATACAGAATCCATCTTGGGATCGCTGTATAAAAACACATGGGCAATCTTTATTGCTCGTGTAGCCCTTCTCATGAAGGAAATCGCTTAAGCGATTGTACCACATTCTACCAGACTGTCTGAGTCCGTACAGTGCCTTTTGAAGTTGAACACTGTATAGACCCCTGTTTGCTCTATCATGGTTCGGAACAGGGATACCTTCTGGAACCTTCATGTATATGTTCGAATCCAAGTTACCATACAGGTAAGCAGTGACAACATCCATTAGTTTCATTTTCAAGCCCATGTTTACTGCCATCGAGATCAAGTATCTAAAGGTAACTCCATCCATGACTGGGGAATAAGTCTCCTCAAAATCGACACCGGGTCGTTGAGTGAATCCTTGAGCGACGAGCCTTGCTTTGTACCGTACTACCTTATTATTTTCATCTCTCTTTCGAACAAAAACCCACCTATGGCCAACAGGGCGAACGTGGGGAGGAGTTCGACAAACTGGTCCGAACACCTTCCTTTTGTTGAGAGATAATAATTCGACAGTAATTGCCAGCTGCCAATCTTTCCAATCCGACCTTTTCTAGCAATCAGCGAGCATGTTAGGCTCAGGGTCAAGATCTATGATTGAGGCAATTTTCGTAGCAAAGTTTATGTCGACAATCACCGTTGCTCGGTATAGGGACTCCCCCGTATAAATATAATTTATGGCCATTTCATCATGGAGCGCATCCGGCGCAAACACTTGCTCTACCAAATTTCCCATTATGGGAGCAAGGTCCTTTAGATTTCCCGCGCCGATGTGCGCGCTCACATCTTCGCTGGGTGTTTCCCCTATGGGAAAGTGTATGTCCGGAATTTCGTGCACTGAATTTTCTGTACTTGTGCCAGGTCTCGACTGGCTCCCCGTTTCAATTTGGGGTACTTTGGCGATAGGCTGTGATAAATCTCTCTTATCCTTTTTGTCAGGCGTCCCCGAGTACTTGGGATTTGAGAAGCCGGATTTCTCGTCCTTTTAGGCCTTTGGATGGGAGCGGGTATACCATCATTTTTCTTCGGTATTTCAACCCTTTCCGGTGCATTGCGCGCGTGCACATGTGATTTTGTCGCAGTCTTTAAGTCACTAAAGTGGTCGGGCAGTTGATTTGCTAAAGACTGCAAATCTATTATATTTTGGACTTCTCTCTCAGTCTCAGCAGTGCGCGGGTCATGAGCGTGGATCCCTGTGGCTTGCCACGTGATTTCTCGACTTTTAGCATCAAGGGTTGATTCTCTTCCCCTAAAGTCGGGAAAAGATCCTCGTCAAAAATGCAATCAGCAAAACGAGCCGTGTGACAGTCACCTGTCATGGGGTCCAGATACCTGATTATGGACACAGTCTCATAACCAACGTATATCCCCGACTTACGGAGCGGGCCCATCGTCGATCGCTGAGGGGGTGGTATTGGTACATATACCTGGTAACCGAACCTACGAAGGTGGGAAATTTTCGGTGCCGACCCTTGCGCAAGTTGAGCAGGAGAGTGGATGTTGTGGGCCGACGGTCGAAAGTTGATGAGATTATCCGCGTGTAACACTGCGTGGCCCCAACATGTAGTTGGTAAATTACAACCCTGAAGGAGCGGTCGGGCAATGAATTTAATTATCTTAATCAATGCCTCGACAAGTCCATTTTGTGTATGAACATGTGGTACCGAGTGCTCAACTTTGATTCCCATTGCCATGCAATAATCATCGAACGCCTTTGAAGTAAATTCTCCGGTGTTGTCCATTCGAATAGACTTTATAGGATGATCCGGAAAATTATTCCTCATTTGTATAATCTGTGAGATCAATTTGCAAAGGCATGGTTCCGTGTTGACAACAGGCAAACATTGGACCATTTAGAGGAAGCATCAATGAGCACCATGAAGTACCGAAACGGCCCCGTGAGGGGCTAAATTGGACCGCATATGTTCCCTTGGATACGTTCCAAGAACGCGGGGATTTCATCCCTCACCTTGAGGGGCGATGGCCTAATGACTAACTTCCCCTTAGCGCATGCGGAGCACACGAAATCATCGGGATTCAGGAAGTTCTTCATGTTGACATTATGGCCATGCGAGTTGTTAATTATATTTCTCATCATTCTAAGTCCGGGGTGCACTACTAGGAAAAGGCCTACTAATGGCGCACCGGTTTTGCCTACTAATGGCGCACTACCGATGCGCCATTAGTATCACGTCACTAGTATTTTTTACTAATGGCGCACCACTGGTGCGCCATTAGTATCTGGTATGCTAATGGCGCACCAGGGAGTGCGCCATTAGTATGTAACACCATCCGCCATTAGTATGCCTCTCGGGGGGCCATATGTAACCATGTGCTTTGTCATACTAATGGCGCACTCTGTCCTGATGTGCCATTAGTATCCTTTGGCATATTAATGGCGCACCTTGTGGTGATGCGCCATTAGTATGAATATTTGGTTTTTTTTCTGGTTTTTGCACAGGTTACAAAATATATTATTGGACAAAATATAGACAGCAGCACACAGCAACAGCAGATTCATCGAATACAATAGAAGATTAGTCTCCGAATACAATTCATCATATTAGTCTCCGAATTCAAAAGACCGAACAAAGATAAAACATTACAAGTCTCAAGACCGCGAGTATCGAGTTTGTCTTCACATTACAAGTCGATATCGATCATCTAAACTACCATCACATAGAAGAGAGCTGCGGTCATCACGATGAGCATCATCGCAATCAAACTGGTCTTCATCCGGTTCCTCCAACGCTCCCTCCTCTCTCCCGCTAGATAGCAGGCGTATCTAGATTCGGCCTCCGCCCTAGTGGTGTACCCTTTGTAACTGTTACCGCTGAAACAGTGAACCTGTCTCCGACACTCCTCCCAGTCGTCGTAGACTCCGAGAACCTTACCCTTGTACACGACATACGACGGCATCTCTATGCACAAGCCAAACAACAGACAATACATAAGCAATATGTAAGTATGCAACAAAAGGATCGGAAGAGAAAAGCAAGACATTAATAGCACGATTCATGGTCCTACTAATAAATAGCATCGATTACATCTAAGTTGAACGACTGTCCAAACCAAAGAGACATACGAATTCATTAAAGTTTAATTACAACATGAGCCAATCAATGTTTCAGAACTACACATCACTACTTTCGACTCGACTCGTCTGACAGGAGCGTGGATGAAGCCGCCGTCTGTCGTGATGGTCATGAAATAGCGGTCGTTGTCACCCTGCATTTGTAGCATTCCATCTATCTCATTGTTGGACGGTTGATATCTGAGGAAGAACTGCCCCGAGGTATGAAGGACATCTTGATGGATGATGTCCGCAAACTCCGACTGGATGCGAAAGAATTCTTGTCTAAGGTCCGCGTCCTGGATTGCCGACAAGTTCGCAGCCCAATCTTTGAGATTATCTGGTAGCAGAAGGTGATGATGGTCCCTTACGATCGCCCGCATGTGATGGAGGGTGTAGTAGGCATCCTTCTGACCGCCAGGCGACTACTTGACACAGTAGAACTTCGTATTGTGTGAGAACATGTGCTTGCCATACTTACGAACTGCCCTAGTGAAGGTGCCTCCAGATTTGGCATAGCCGGGGAGAACATCATCAAGAACTTTCTTGACATTTGTGTAGTCTATCTTGGAGTTACAGTTCGGGTCGAGCCATGGAATATTTCAATCTTAAGAGGATGAGTGTGCAATGTGTGTCACTGCACAGAACACGGAATGTTAGAAAAAAAAGAACGATCGAAATCAAAGAAATCATATGTTACGGGGCGGTTAAGGGATGACTTACTCGGGAAAGTAAGCCACAAGGAAGTTATCCTTATCTCGGTTTGCCAGAATGACGCCTTCGAGGTGTGAACTCGCAACTTGGCGGTCCCCAGCGCTGCTCAAGTGCTTGGCACACATGTAGAAGGGGGCAACTATCACGATGTCCGGGGTCTTGTCTCTAATGATCCGCATCTCCATACTCAGCGAAAACAGCCGAACGAAGGTGTAGTGCAGCGGATGAAGGTTAAACATAGCAAAGATGTCATCAAACCGCAGGACGATCGTACCCCCGATGTCGCCATCCACAAAGCCCTTGCCCTCTGGCACCTTGGCCACGAAAACCGGGTATGCCACATCATTCTCTCTGAGACGCCGCTTCTCCAAAGAAAGAACACTGTCGTGCAGACTCCGCATAGCACCTGTTGCAGCATTGAGCATATTTGGCGGTAGCATCGCCCTACCCGCCACATGCACCCTCCTCGAGATATCCTTAGGTGAAGGTGGCCCATCCTGAGCACGGATCGAACTCAGTGCCGGCTGGCTCACACCGGCGCCCTTGTTAGTCTTTCGTTTCCGTCCCTTCTTCTTGATCTCCTGTAATGGGACCAAGTTCTGCACACAGACCGCCTTCTTGAGCATGTTGGGGCTGATAATATTTCGTACCTCAGCTATCTAAGGCTCGGTGAAGGCGGGAGCTGGAGGCGTCTCCTGAGAACTGAATGCCAGACGACGCCTGTTGCGATTGGATTTCTCCGCCGTACCAGCTAGATTGCGGTCGTCTTGGTTGGGTTCTTGAGAAAGAGGCCCGCAGAACTCATCAGCGTACCCATGTTCGGCAAAGTACTTATCGACTTTGGTAAATGTACCGTCGTCGTTGTCGTCGTCGTCCGGATCCTGTGCCATAGGGCTGTCCGGATCCTGTGCCATAGGGATGTCCGGCAGGTCCGGTAGCATTGCGGCGTTCCTGCCATGGCTTGGCGCCGGCATGACTGGCGGTCTTGTCTATGGGGTGGTGTCCCCCGCCCCCAAACAAATCTGGCTCTTCGGCCAAAGCAGGGGCCAGTTTACGCTGGCGCTGAGGGTCATCTCATCTTCTTCGTCGGCCCCAGCGGGTCAAATCGGAGGTAACAGCTCGTCGCAGCCTAGCAGCACTCGAACCACTTCAACCCTATACACTATGGGTAGCATCACATTACCGTGGAACATGGGGTTGCCCTGTTGAACGATTCTGCCCTTGGCGACATCAACCAACTCGCCGCCCACGAAGTGCAGAAGAGTGCAAGGAACGTCGGCGGCGCGCTGCGAAAATATGTAGGGCGTCAGGGATGCCCAGTCAAAGGCAAGGAGATGAAGTCATCGGCTGATAGGCTTAGTTACCGTGATGCCGTCGAGCTCGGCTAATGTTGAGGCACCGCCAATGGCGGGCGTGCAACTGACGGAGGGGCCGCTTGCTGGCGAGGAGCCGGCCGGCGTACACCCGGGTGCATTAAGCTCCAATGCCCGTGCCGGCGCCGGAGACACGAATACCGCCTCCGCCGGAGACACCAATGGCGCCGCCAGAGACACCAATGGCGCCGCCTGCGCGCTGTGCGAGTTGCTGGCCGTGAAGCTGGGAACCGGGGGAGGCCCCTGTTGGCCGCCCGCAATCCACGTCGTCAGCCCATGAATCAACCTAGGCACCACGGCGTTGAGCTTCGTTCCCAGTTGTCGTTCCACTTGATCTTGGACAAGCTCCGGAATCCGCGCCACTTGTGCCTTGAGTGCTTCAACCTCGCGCGACTGGCTTTCTGAGCTGGTCTTTTTCTCCTTTCGCCCACCAGCGGTATAGTATGACGACCATTTTGTGGACAAGCCTTTGCCGGTCACACGACCAGCTGACATCGGCTTACTGAGCTTATCCTTGTTTTTCATTACGTTCAACGCCCTATTTAAAGGGGTGTCGAAAGGGGAGCTCTGAGACGACCCCGCGCTACTGCTTTCAGTGTCCTGCGGAAGGAACGTGAACCATTTAGAAATATTGGGGATTAATTAGAATGCAATCATATGGAGCTAATTACGCGGGGGTGTATTCCTTACCAGAACAAGCTCGAGCGCCTTGATCTTCGGATCCGTGGTAAGCTCCTTTGTTATCGGGTCCTCCTTGTACCGGGCCCTGAGAAAGTTCCTGGTCTGCTTGTCACGGTATTTCGCGAAGCGGGGCGGTAGGCCTTGCTCGGCATGCTCCGCGTCCTCCTTGTCCCATATAGGCTCCGCCACTCTGTAACCGCCGGGACCGAGTTGGTGGACCCCTAAGTTCAACTTCCGCATTTCTTTCCCCCACTGACTTGATTCGGAGGTTGCGCTGCTCTCGCACTTGATCTTGAACTCCTTGTACTCATCTTCGCTCACCAAAGGATATTTCGCCTTGATCTTGTCATAACTACCACCTTTGTCAATCATTGCCTTCACCGTGCTTCTCCAAGTAGACAGGGCCATGCTCATCCACGTGAGGGCGGTACTGTTCACTTTATTCCCTGAGAGGCGTGTGTTTGCAAACTCAGCGTGGAACTTGTATCATTCGTGGAGCTTCGTGAAGAGGAGGCTGCGCAAAATCCCGTGGTCCTTATGCCTTAGGTTCTCGGTGTTGATCGAGATGGTGCTCCGGAGAATGCACCCGAGCTGAACCGAGTACCCCTTGACTACTTGTTTGGGCGCCGTCGGATTCCCGTCGGAGTCCACTTTAGTAAATTCCTCCCTGACGGTGCCAAGCGTGCTCGGGCATCGGTCCTTCCGTTGCCTCTTCGGTTGGCTGCCATCTGTGTGTGCGCCGCCATCATCAGTGATGGCATCCTCGGCGGCATCATCAATGGTGTCATCCCCGACACCACTAGGGGTTGTGTAGTCAGGATCGGTGTCTTCCGCGGCATCCTCATAGTGGTGAGGTTGTTCCTCCAACTCCTGGGACAGCTCCCAGAATTGCTTGCCGCCCGAACCGCCGGCCTCATCGTTGTGGGCCATGTTTCGCTCTAAATAGGAAAAAAGTTTGGTCAAAAAGTTGGTTATTGTCAAGGAACAAGATCATGGTCTCATCATTTAGGGTTTGTCGACACCGAGGCATCCTAAAAGCTAAGCTTCTATCATTTAGGGTTTGTCGACGCCGAGGCACCCTAAAAGCCTAAGCGTACATCATTTAGGTTCTCACCGACACCGAGGCACCCTAAAAGCCAAGGTTTCATCATTTAGGGTTTGTCGACGCCGACGCACCCTAAATGCTAAGTTTTCATCATTTAGGGTTTATCGATGCCGAGGCACCCTAGGTTGGGCCTAATCACTTGGCACTAATTAGTTGGCTCTATTGCCACCTATGTTGGGTTTATCATCTAGGGTTTATCGATGCTGAGGAGAATTTCTAAGTTGGGCCTAATCACTTGGCTCTATTGCCACCTATGGTTTAATGCAGCAAGAATAAAGGGGCAGTTGATCCTACTTAATTAAGTACTAAGATACCCCGGCCCATGCATTAGTAGCAAGTACCTCATATGTCCGATTTTTAGCAAAGTCATGCGAAAATTCACGGAAAATTTCAGCATGACCTTTGCTGAAAATAGGACATATGGAGTACCCGAATTTGCCGGAACGGAAGTTAATCGACATTCCGGCAAACTCAAGGGCCTCTCGGGGTACCTGCAAAATCATTATCCCCGCATAATGAAGTCGCCAATGGGTCATTTCAGAAGATCACAAGTAGCATCATCACAAGTACAACATCATCACAAGTACAGCAGCAGCAGTGAATACAGGCATAACAGCAGCAGCAACAGGTTTATTCTTCTTCTTCATAAACATTAATTGGTGTGGGTGACTCTATCTGCCCTCTAATGACTCACTCAACTTAACAGGACAACCCACAAGCATTGTTTTGATTCCAACAGCTGCTGTAAAATACATCCAGCAAAGGTGCTAAAAAATTAGAAATACTACCCCCCAAATCTTTAGCTCAATTCTGAAAATACATGGTCTTCTAGTTACAATACTACGCCCCAACAGTCAAAAATTCAAACCACACACTTACTTTCAACTATAAACAAAACTGACTTGCTGTTAATGAACAGTGGCTAAAGATATATAAAACTCCATTGCAAATGTGCCATGTCAATAAAACAACTCATGGAAGTAAACTACTAGCAGGCTCAAAAGTCAAGTAAACTGAAGATTATGACAGCTTGCAAACACAGGACCATGTCATTATCATGGCAGTCCACTATATATTTTTATGACAAAATACATCATTATCAGGGCACATTATGGCCATTTTCTTACATGATGCTAACTGTACCTAACTGAACATATTTCTCACCTTGGAGGTGTTGCTGCTGTTGCACTGTCTGAACTTCACTTCCTTTACCTCCTTGGAAACCTGAAATATGCAGATGTTAGAAAGGTTCTAATTTGTATATGATGATTCTAAGAAAAGGGAAAAGGTGTATCAAGAACAGATTCACATGTGTGGCTGTTAGCCATTACAAACTTACATTTATCTATTTCTGTATCTCACAAACTATGATATATGAATAATAGTACACTTAGGAGCTCACTGAAAAGCAATGACATATTCATGATCTAGTTTAACAGCAGGTTGCAAATACTTAACTGTCTAGAACATCACAGCATGCACAGTAATAAGAATAATGTAAACATTTGGCTTAGTTATAAGCATAGTATACTTCGTATAAACTGAAAGTGGAACTACTCACAATGAAGAAGTATTAGCAGATAGTTTGTCAACTCATGAAATAATATTTTTTTAGCCCAAAATGGATGCCATTTTATAACATTGCATAGCATTAGTCAGACAGAGCTGAGCCTTTCACCACTATATAATATTGACATATAAAATTACAAATTTATGTAACCTGGATTTTTTTGTATGAAACCTAGTCAATGTGACAATATATAAACTACTGATCTACTAGTTATCAAGTTGAAAAATTGACCGCATATAAGCAAAAGCAATATCAGACTTGACTAGAGATACTTTTAAAGTTGTAAGTTATATCTTACCAGTGTGCTAACGGAAACTGTACTAATTAGGGTTCTTATTATGTGCTGGTATATAAATTCTTCTCAATTACTTAGGAAAATTAGTGGATGTCTTACAAATTATAGAGGGAGTTAATAATTTCAGTTTCATAAGAAAAAATTCATCAATACTATGCATCATCTTCCTACTATGCATCATCTTCGTACTATACTTGCTACTCATCTTCAGAACCAAACATCAGCAAAAACAGTTGAAGAGAGGCTCACTAGAGGACACTCAAATTTTCTAACCCTAGAACACGGGGGAAGAGGGCTGTGGTACTCGCGGGAGGTAGCCTAGGGGGGAGGAGGGGAAGGGGGAGAGGTGAGGAATCACCTGTGGGATAACGGCAGGCTGCCATAGGAGGGCGCCGGTGTCGAGGAGGCGGCGGGCGGCGGCGCGTCGAGGAGGAGGCGGCACGTCAAGGAGGAGGAGGCGCGTCGAAGAGGAGGCGCGTCGAGGAGGAGGCGGCGTGTCGAGCTTGCCACCCACCTTGGAGCCGGAACCCTAGGGCATGCAGGCGCGGCGGACGGAGGGGACGGAGGGGACGGAGGGGGCGGCGCTCGCGGGGGAGGCAGGGCTCGTGTTGGGGAACGTAGTAATTTCAAAAAAAATTCCTACGCACACACAAGATCATGGTGATGCATAGCAACGAGAGGGGAGAGTGTTGTCTCAATACCCTTGTAGACCATAAGCGAAAGCGTTAGCACAACGCGGTTGATGTAGTCGTACATCTCCACGGCCCAACCGATCAAGCACCGAAACTACGGCACCTCCGAGTTCTAGCACATGTTCAGCTCGATGACGTCCCTCGAACTCCGATCCAGCCGAGTGTCGAGGGAGAGTTCCGTCAGCACGACGGCGTGGTGACGATCTTGATGTTCTACCGTCGCAGGGCTTCGCCTAAGCACCGCTACGATATTATCAAGGTGGACTATGGTGGAGGGGGGCACCGCACACGGCTAAGAGATCCAAGGGAACAATTGCTGTATCTTTGGTGCTAGCCCTGCCCCTCTATTTATATGTTGAGCCCCGGGTCGAAACTTGGAGCAAAAGCCTCCTCAAAGTCGGTTTTGCCCGAAAGGCAAGAGTCCCACTCGGACTCCAGGACCAAACGCCACAATCCTTGGTGTCTGGCCCAGACGCCATGGGCCTCGGCGTCTGGCCCAGGGCCAGATGCCAGGGTCTCCGGCGTTTGGCCCCCTGGCCTCCGCAAAACTCCTTTTGCACCGACCTAAAGCCTCATGGGCTTGACCCCTTGTCCTAACCATATCATCCAATGTATGAATCTTTACGTCTCGACCATTTCGAGACTCCTCGTCATGTCCCCGATCTCATCCGGGACTCCGAACTCCTTCGGTGCATCAAAACATGTAAACTCATAATATAACTGTCATCGAAACCTTAAGCGTGCGGACCCTACGGGTTCGAGAACAATGTAGACATGACCGAAACACATTTCCGGTCAATAACCAATAGCGGAACCCAGATGCTCATATTGGCTCTCACATATTCTATGAAGATCTTTATCGGTCAGACCGCATAACAACATACGTTGTTCCCTTTGTCATCGGTATGTTACTTGCCCGAGATTCGATCGTCGATATCCAATACCAAGTTCAATCTCGTTACCGGCAAGTCTATTTACTCGTTACATAATGCACCATTCCGTAACTAACTCATTAGCTACATTGCTTGCAAGGCTTATAGTGATGTGCATTACCGAGAGGGCCCAGAGATACCTCTCCGACAATCGGAGTGACAAAATCTAATCTCGAAATACGCCAACCCAACATGTACCTTTGGAGACACCTGTAGTACTCCTTTATAATCACCCAGTTACGTTGTGACGTTTGGTAGCACGCAAAGTGTTCCTCCAGTAAACGGGAGTTGCATAATCTCATAGTTACAGGAACATGTATAAGTCATGAAGAAAGCAATAGCAATATACTAAACGATCAAGTGCTAGGCTAACGGAATGGGTCATGTCAATCACATCATTCTCCTAATGATGTGATCCCATTAATCAAATGACAACACATGTCTATGGTCAGGAAACATAACCATCTTTGATTAATGAGCTAGTCAAGTAGAGGCATACTAGTGACGTTATGTTTGTCTATGTATTCACACATGTATCATGTTTCCGGTTAATACAATTCTAGCATGAATAATAAACATTTATCATGTTATGAGGAAATAAATAATAACTTTATTATTGCCTCTAGGGCATATTTCCTTCAGCTCGGGGGGGAGGCGGTGCTCGAGGGGGAGGAAGGGGAGAGGGAGGCGGCGGGGGCGCGTGGGCGGCTGCGATGGACGGAGGTGGCGTACGGTTGGGGTCGAGGGGAATCTGGTGAGGGAGGGAGGAAGGACACAGTGCGAGGGTAGTAGGTGGAGTGGGGGGAGGGTTCTAATGGCGCACCACCCCCTCGTGCGCCATAAGTACGACTATTCTAATGGCGCACCTCCCCTCGGTGCGTCATTAGAATTTTGTTTTAATCTAGCCCGACTTGTCGGGTTATATACCACCTAACCCTATCTACAACAGAACCCGCCCACTAGCCCGACTGGTCAGCACGCAGCACACACAGCAGGAGGTCCTGGTTTTGATTCCCAGGCTCCCCAATATATTTTATGCATTTTAAATGCTCTTTGATATTTATTTGTGTTTAAATATGTTCAAACTTGTTTAAATCATAACAGTAATATTTTTTTATAAAAACAGTAATAATTTTTTAAAAAATATGTTCAAATTTGTTACTTGAAAATATCATCGGCGGCGGCGATGGAGCGGGGGAGGGTGCGGGGGTGCCCGTTGGCGGCGGTG
>NC_041383.1:26122823-26166871 GCF_002162155.2 Triticum dicoccoides
TCGTCGGTGGCGGTGGAGCGGGGGAGGGTTGCGGTGGGTCGTCGGCGGCAGTGGAGCTAGCGGGGGAGGGTGCAGGTGGGATCGAGATTGAGATGGAGGGGGAATCGAGATCGAGATGGAGGGGGATCGAGATCAAGTGTCCTCATGAATTCAAAAAGTGCCCATGAAATTTAAAAATATTCGTGATATCAAAAAGTGCCCATGAAATACAATCGAGAAATGAAGACTACGATTTAAATACAATCGATCTTAGCTAGCTATCTGTTCACAATCTTCTTGCCCTTCTTTTTTGCAAATGGAGTTCTTCTGTGGAACGGACGTCCTTTAGGTAGGGTGGTCCTGCTTCTTCTTGTGGTGTGTGCTGCTACTTCATCGTCGTCGTTATGTTCGATCTTCGGGTAGCCGTACTTGTTGAAGTCTTGCTCATTGGCTACTCCATCAATTCCGATGATCTTCCTTTTGCCTCTCCTCACGACAACACGACTGGGCTTTGACGGGTCGGTAATGAAGAAGCATTGGTCCACTTGGGAAGCCAGTACCCATGGCTCATTTTTCGCGGTGACGTTTGCGCCCGCGGTCTTGGATTTGGCTTCGGGTATAACCATGGTGGTAAAATACCGGTCTTCTTTTAGGACGCTCTTGGCCCATCTGACACGGAACATCGGGACCTTCTCTCCAGCGTAGCTCAGCTCCCAGATCTCCTCGATCCTTCCGTAGTATCTGTCCTTGTCGTTACCGGTGTAGGATTCCATCGTTACCCCGGAGTTCTGATAACCATCGCTCTTCATGTCCTTGTTCTCGGTGTAGAATGTGTAGCCATTGATATCGTACGCCTCATATGTCATCAGGTTGTGCTCGGCGCCCTGTGACAAGGCGAATATGAGTCGTTCTTCCGCGGAAGAATCCTCATGTAAAGGGTACGACAGAAGCTTCTGCTTGAACCAACGCGTGAAACATGAGTTGTGCTCTTTGATTATATCTCCGTCCGTCCTCTGTTGGCCTCGGTCATTGTACGTCTTCTTAATAAAGGTTTTGTGCTCTACCACCCAAGGATCGACCACGTCTATGTGTTGTAGCGCGACTAGGTTTGCTCTTTAAAAGTCGGCGAGTCGACCCTCGAAGTCGACATGCATTTCGCAGCGACCCTCACGGTGACCCCATCCAGCGAGTCTGCCGAGGTGCCTGTTGACGGGCAGACCAACGGGGTTCTCGATGCCTAGATAATTCTTGCAGTAGGAGACGCACTCTTCGGTCAGAAAGCCCTTGGCTATACTTCCCTCTGGACGTGACATGTTGCGAACGTATCCTTTGATGACACCATTCATCCTTTCGAATGGCATCATGCTGTGCAGGATCGTCGGCCCGAGTTGGATGATATCCTCCACGATATGGACCAGCAGATGCACCATAACGTCGAAGAATGCGAGCGGGAAGTACATCTCAAGCTCACATGGTATCACCACGATCTCTTCCTGTAGCCTTCTGAGTTGCCTCACGCCAATCGACTTCCGAGAGATGACGTCGAAAAAGTTGCATAGGCCAAATAGCATTTCACGGACGTGCGCATCCATGATCCCACGGATTGCAACTGGAAGTATCCGCGTCATCAGCATGTGACAGTCGTGAGACTTCATCCTGCTGAACTTCTGCTTCGCTGGGTCTAGGTATCTGCTTATCTTCCCCGCGTAACCGTAAGGAAGTTTTACTCCTACGAGGCAGGTGAAAAACTGCTCGATCTCCTCCTGACTTAGAGTAAAGCACGCGGGAGGGTAGTCATTTTCGGTCTTCATGGCCTTTTTGCCTTTGCGACGAGTTTCTGTGTCCTGCTTCGCCTCATCATCATCATCATCATCATCATCATCATTAGCGTGAAGCTCCTGCCTGATGCCCATTGATTTCAAGTCTGCCCTTGCTTTCGGCCAATCTTTGGTCCTCTCTCGCATGTTGAGCAGGGTACCAAGCAGACTCTCGCACACGTTCTTCGTGATATGCATGGAATCAAGGCTATGAGGCACACGGTCGATCTTCCAGTATGGCAAGTCCCAGAAAACAGACCTTGTTTTCCATACCTTCAGCAGCGGCTCTGGCGCCTTTCGCTTCTTTCCCGGCTCTGGCGCATTTTGCTTCTTTCCTGGCAGTGGGCAATCTTTCCAATTTTTCAACAGCTCGTCTATTTCCTCGCCACTCCTCGTACGCGGGCGTTTTCGGGGTTCGGTTTCACCATCGAACAGATCCTTGCGTTTCCTCCACGGGTCATCGTCGTGAAGCCACCTTCGATGTCCCATGAACACGGTTTTCGAAGACCCGGGATCTCTATCTAGCTGGCGATACGTTGTGTCATCCATGCACCTTACGCATCCAAAAAATCCATGGACTACCTGCCCCGTGAGATATCCGTAACCGAGATAGTCGTGCACCGTCGTGAGCAGTGCGGCTCTCATAGGGAAATACTTTCTCTGCGGCATCCCACGTATTGGCTGGCGTTTTCCACAGCGTGTCTAGCTCCTCTTTCATCAGCCCTAGATACAGATTGATGTCGTTCCCTGGTTGTTTCGGCCCTTCAAGTAGCATACTCATGTGGATGTACTTCCTCTTCATGCACAACCAGGGGGGAAGGTTGTACATCCACACAAACATAGGCCAGGTGCTATGTGTGCTTCTCTGTCTGCCAAACGGATTGACTCCATCGGTGCTCGCGCCCAGCATGATGTTCCTTGGATCCTTCCCAAATTCTAGGTATTCGAAGTTCAACGTTTGCCACTAGCTCGCATCCTTAGGGTGACTCAGCATCTTGTCTTTTTTATTTATCTTCGGATCATTTCCGTCATCTTCCCGCTTCTTCTCCTCCCTATCCGCGTGCCAACGCAGGAGCTTTGCTACCTTAGGGTCCGCGAAATACCGCTGCAGACGAGGAGTGATCGGAAAGTACCACACCGATTTTCGAGGAGCTTTCTTCCTCTTCTTGTATCGAGTGACGCCGCACACCGGACATATGGTAGACTCCGCGTGCTCGTCCCGATAAATGATGCAATTGTTCATGCACACATGGTATTTCACGTGCGGTAAATCCAGAGGACACACGATTTTCTTCGCCTCCTCGAAACTGGTCGGGCACTTGTTCCCCTTGGGAAGACGTTCGTGCCAGAATGACATGTTCTCGTCGAAGCATGCGTCGGTCATTTTGTGTTTTACCTTCATATCCAGAGCCATGAGCGTTACTTTTAGGCGGGTATCCTCGGGCCTGCATCCTTCATACAATGGAGTAACCGCGTCTATCTCCAGTTGATCTAGCTTGGCTTTCTCTCGGGCGGCAGCTCTTGCGTTATCCGTCTGCTTGAGAAGCAGCTCTTGAATATGAGGGTCCTGCACCCAGCCTCCATTGTCGTCTGCTCCGGCATCTTCATCTTCATGATCATGCCCTTCGTCTTGATCTTCCTCATCATCATGTACGACATCTTCTACATGATGACTGTGTACAGCATCACTGTCGTGATCATGTCCTGGAGATTCTTCGTCTTCTTGCCCGCCCTCGCCGCGGTGGTTGTCTTGTTACCCTTCCTCATTTCTTGCCTGGCCCCCATGGACGACTTCATAGTCATCTTCATCACCTTGCCACCGATAGCCATCCATGAAACCACGCAAGAGCAGGTGGTCCCGCACCTGCCCGGAATCCGGGTCCGCAATAAGGCTCTTCAGCTTGCATCTTCGACACAAACATCTTATCTTCGTCTTGTTCTTTTTAAGCATCTCGGCCTTTGCGGAGCTCAAAAACCTATTCACGATGCCTTCGGTCATCGCGCAGACCATGGTCGCCTGCGGGGTAGAGCAAAACGATATTTTAGAACCAAGAAAAAATTTGGCATGACCTTCCCTAAAAATAGGACCAAAAAGAATGCATAGTGCCAAAATTCTCGCCGAAATGGAAATGAATCAACATTCCGGCAAAATATTGGCAACTATCGCATTTCAAATACCGGTACCTGCAAACACAAACATATATGCAACACCACAAATACATGCAACACCACAAACATACATAGATCTAGCTAGGCCACAAAAAGTGCATGTGCACGTTGTTGGAGCGAGCTAGGGAGAAAAAAAGTAGATCTACATCATGAAGATAGCTTTCCCCTTACTTACCTATCAAAAAAGGTAATTTAACCACTTAATTTTGATGAATCTATGATGCAAATGAGGTGAGGAGGAGGAGGCAGCCGAAAGCTTGGAGAAGGAGGTGGAGGAAATAAAGTGGGGAAAGTGAGTGGGTAGGTGTGGCTGTCCAAAATATCTTGTTGGGGTCCCAGGTTACTAATGGTGCACCTGTAGGTGGTGCGCCATTAGTAGCTTTGCAAAAAAGTAATATATATATATATATATATATATATATATATATATACTAATGGCGCACCTGCAGTAGGTGCGCCATTACTAGTTTAAACTAGTAATGGCGCACTATGACACAGTGCGCCATTAGTAGTTTTGCAAAAAAAAAATCAGTACTGGCGCACTCTGTGGCTGGTGCGCCATTACTACTTAGAACTAGTAATGGCGCACTTCGGTCGGATGCGCCATTAGTATGTATGTAAAAATGAAAAAAAAATTATCACTAGTGGCGCACATTTTGTCTGGTGCGCCATTAGTGTCTTCCATACTAATGGCGCATCACCAACTGATGCGCCATTAGTATGTAGTAGTGGCGCACTACTTCCCTGGTGAGCCATTAGTGTGCATCCCATCTTTAGCCCTTTTCCTAGTAGTGGTGGTCTAACCTATCATGCCAGAGGCAGAAGAGTTCAGAGTTTCTAAAGACGGTCTTGAGGGTAGTGTACACGGACGGTGCTACTATCTTAGTGTAGTATAGCCCTGTGTCAAACGAAGGAAGCCTTTCGATAACATGTTTACCACCTGCATCCCGCTTTGTGATGAGTAGGCACTCCTTGCCGTTTTCATCACCGGTCTCAGCATGGAAACCATTAGCGCGGATGTCTCTAAAGCTCAAAAGATTACGAGTCGACTCCGGGTACAACAACGCATCATTAATGATCAAAATTGTTCCCATGGGGAGTATAATATTGGCTCGTCCGGAGCCAACTATGTGAGAACCGCAGCCGACGATTGTAATAATACTTCCCGAAGATTTTTTTAATAGACTCAAAGTACTTAGTTTCTCGTAAAATGGTATGAGTGGTGGCGCTATCGGCAAGGCACGTTTCCTCCATTCGGGCGCCACACGCGTTCTAAAATATGACATCTAATTAATGTAATGAGGAAGAAAATACATTAAAAATAAATGGACACATCTCAGAACATAACATGCTATCATGTATAAATCATGGAATAAATGAATAAATGTCATCCAATCGCCAAAGTAAAGAATAAGTTTATGCTCTCATAGAGCTTACAACCAAATCGAATTTATTCAATTTTATTGTATCAAATCACGGAATCGTAAGAACCAAAGAGGTATGCTAAGTGGACTCGGTGAAGGAGCCATTCACTTCAGCCGCAATCTCCATACTGGTGAGTTGATCCTCCTTAGAAATCATCTTGGAGGCAGCATCAATGTCTAGTGGCGGCGCCGCCGCCGAGGCGACCATGTGGTCAACCTCCATGGCGACGTGGGCGTCGGTAGAGACCGCCAAAGCTGCCGCGATGGGCACCACGGGGGTCGCCTCTATGGGCGCAGCAGGGGGCATAGTGATCATCACGGGTGCCTCCATGGGCGCCGGTGGTGCTTCCTCCCAAACCAAGGCGAGGTGCGTCTCACGCGCCTTCCGAGCCTTGTATGCTTCAACGACCTCCGGTGGTGCGCGGCACTGGCAGGAGAAATGCTCCATCGAGCCACAACGGAAGCAGTCCTGAGGCCTCTGCCCTCCCCTGCCCGGCTTGTTCTGCTTAGTTGGGGCAGGAGGGGGAGGGCCCTTCTTCTTGCCCTTGCGGCCCCTCTTCTTCTGTTGAGGCTTGCGGACTTTGAGAGCGTTCACCTCCTGGCGAGAACTCCCCCCAAGTGGTTGCGCGACAAAGTTCTTTTTGAGAACCTCATCCTGCGCCTCCGCCACCTGAAGGACGTCAATCAACTCTGAATACCTCGTGTAGTTCCCCTGGCGGTAGTTCCGTGAGGACTAGACCGTGTCGGGGTGGAAAGTGGATAGGGTTTTCTCAATCTTCTGGGAGTCGGCAATCTCAGTACCACACAACCGAAGAGTCGTACAAATCCGGTGCAGAGCCGAATTGTACTCCCCAACCGTCTTGAATTCCGCAAACCTCAGACGGATCCACTCTGCCTCTACACGTGGCTTCACAATGTACTTCAGCCGCTCAAACCGCTGCTTAAGAGCGGTCCAAAGGCCAGAAGCACTGCGCTCAGCCATATACTCATCTTTCAGAGTAGGTGACAGGTGATGACGGAGAAAGTGCAGAGCCTGCGCATTCTCATTTTCGAACTTGGGATCAGTGGCGGCCAGCTAGGCCCCCTTACCGATCGCCCTCAGGAGGGTTTTGCCCTCGAGAAAAATCTCGCAGTCCGAGGACCATGACAGGTAGTTCAGCCCTGTCTGGGCCAACTTAGCAAACTCCTTGTGGACAATTCCGGCCATCTGCATTTATGCAAAAATCATAAGATTACAGCAGGTAATCTTTTGCACAAAGCGATGTTGATAAACTTATTCAATAAAAAGACGTTTCAATATTTAAAACATGCTATTATATGACTTACTAAATGATTAAGAGTGCTAAACAATTAATCTACAGCAGTAAAATCATATGATAATATCATGTTACAAAAGATAGCATGTTAAGCGCGTCTAGTATGTGAAAACTAGCCCAAAAATTGAATTCCCGAGGCATTTTTAAGCCAAAATACGTGTTTTCAGAGAAAACAAACACTTCCAGGGGCTTCTACGCGAAATATTACAGCAGGAATAAAAACATGCGTAAAATCTAGAAACTACGGGGGCTAAACCGCAAAAATCACGCGCTGCAGCCAGCGCGCCCCCTCTTTTCTTTTTATGGAGGAACCCACGGTCGCAGGCCATCCGGCCCAACAGCCAGCGGTCCGGCCCATGCGCAGCGCTGGCCTCCTGCCCGCAGGGACGCTAGGGTTTCCCTAGCGCCCGAGCGGCGGCGGCGGCTCGCCCGAGTGGTGCCGGACGCGGCCGGGGCTGGCCAGGCGCGCTCGCGGGGCGGCGACCTGCATCGAGCAGGGCCAGGCGAGGCGATGGCCAGGGGCGCGGCGCGGCCACGCGGGGCGGCGCGGCCGGGTGGTGCGGCCACGGTGAGGCCAGCGGGGCTCGACGGCGTCAGCAGGACGCGGTGCGGCGTACGCGACCCTCGGGATCGTGGGCAGCACGGCGTCATCTGGACGCTGGCCTCGGGATGCGTATCTTCGTCGCGTTCATCCGGAAAAACGACGGCGCATGGCACATCTGGTGCTGTTGCGGCGGTACCGTGATCATCTGGATCGCGATCTGTACCGACTCCTTATAGTGCAGTCAACAAGTTCCTCTTAGTCCAAGAGCATTGACATTGGTCGGCGACGTGTTCGTCCGCTCGGTTCTTGGGAGAAAAATCCACACCATAGATAGGTAGATCAAATCCGAAAAATAAACTAATCGCAAAAACGGAATCGCGGTAACGAGAGGAATCCATTTTTGCAAAGATGGGGATCGAACCTTATACCTTCGCGGGATCAACGAAAGCCTGCGTGATGCAGGCTTGACGCAGCTGGCTTGACGGAGAGTTGATGGAGCGAAGCGTGCTGATAACGTGTTCCGCAACTCCGCCGGCGAGTCCGGTCCGAGGTTGCGGCGCGAGAGCGAGCGTCGTAGACGAAGTAGTCGAACGCGAACGTAAAAGACACAGAGAAGTATGGAGGAGACCAGCTTTATTAATCAATGATCAGGGATTACAATGATGGCTCCTCAGTACTTTATATAGGGGGTAGGTGGTCCAGGGATAAGTACTCACTTAACGTAAAATGGGGGAAACGGGAGGGGCTACCCTGCGATACGCACGTTATCGCACGAGGCGCGCCGCCACCCCACGAAGACTCGGTTTCCCAACACATTTGACCTCGCTCGTTGGAGTCCGGTGAACAGTAGTTCAGTCGGGTTTGTCGACAGAAAGTAGTTCAGTCGGTTTTCTTCTTGGTACGTATTTATCTTCCCTTTTTTATGGTGTTTTTTTCTATTGAATTTTCATATTATTTTATTCCTTTATTATTACTTTTCTTCCTTCCATTTTTCTTCTTCTAAATACGTGAGCAACATTTTTAGTTATTGATGAACAACTTTTTAATATGCGACACTTTTTAAATTTCGTGATAAATACTTTGTAAACATGTGATAATATTTTTTATATTCATTGTGAACATTTTTTTTGACTGCATGATGAACATCATCTACATAAATCATGAACGTTTTGTGAATACGGAATGAAAATATTCAAGTACATGATGCACATAAGAAAATAATTTTGGAATTATATATTGCACCTAAATATTTATCCAAACATATAGAACGTTTTTTAAATGTAATATGAATATTGTTTTCCAGATAACACATTTTTTCTAAAATAAGATAAATTTTTAATTACATAAAGTAATATTATAACCCCTAGATTATTTATATGGGGCGGAAAAAAGGAAAGTGAAAAGATAAACAAAAATGAAGTAATACAATAAAGCAACAAAGAAATGCTGAAATATCAAAGAAGAAAAAAAGTAGCTGAGCTATTGGGTCGACAACGACCCATAATGGGGTCACGGCTGTATTTTTCGGTAAAAGCGATACATAGCACCACCTAGCCACCATCTAGCTAGTCACGGGGCATCAGAACAAAGAGGGCTCTCTTGGTTTAGGAGAAGCAGTCCCGGCAACCAAAATCCGACGAGCGCACGGTGACCGCCGCCCTTGCACCGGAAGAGGTCCATGCCTCTCCCCTCAATGGCGACCATCGAGACATCGTCCAGTTTGACAGTGGTGTGCACCGCCATGTACAGCTCCCAAAAGATCGCTCTCGAGCAGGTCATGTAATTGCTCGCCCCTGTGTCGGGTACCGGACTGGATTGGTCTCCTCCACACGCCCAAGGTTCATGTGTGCCCGTTCCGTGACGAGGTGGACTCCTCCCACCGATGGAGAGTGTGGAGACGGTAGATGGAGGACGTGGTCACGGATGCGGAATACAAAGAAAGTGGACGACGGGCGCCGTCATAGGATATGCTTAGGGCCCGGCGTTTTTTTAATGAAAAATGTCCGAATTGTAACGAATGTGCTTCAGTTTATATGAAAATCTGTCGTGTTTGCGTGAATTTCACCCGGTCTGTTCAAGTGCGATTTAAAATGTATGCGGGGTAGCATTGGATGGCCAGCTCCCGCATACATGTCCACGACTGGTCCTCCTTTTCCGCGGACGGATCCGAGAGCAAATTTACGGGTGGAGATGCCATACGAATAGGTATTACACACTGTTGGATGGAACTATAAATTCACTAAATCTGCCACGCCTATGTGCGAAACAACTCCTAAGGTTGTCTAAATTTAGCATGTATCTCTAAAATTTTGTAATCGTGCAATTCCCTAGGAATTTGGAAGTCAGAAAGGATATCGCAAATCCAAATTGGGCGCTACATGCTTGAAACATCCTTCCCCTGTGGTTGGCTATTGTTTGTTCGGTTCTTCTAGAAAAACATAGCTACAAATGACTTGGTCTGGAGACATTTTTCTTATGAAACCAACTCACTTCTTCAAGAAGAAATCAGCAGCAACCGCACAACATCATCAGCAATCAGCATACAGCATACATCAATACTTCGTCGGGGTGGTTGGGTTAACGTTCTAGAGATGTTGGATGGCCGAGCTGCGAGGATGGAGAGAGGGAGAGCAGGTGGGTTTGTTGATAGTGAGCGGCCGGCCCCCAATTGAAAACTTTATAAGTAGGAAAAGATGCTTCGATTCATTTTTCGATGGATCCAACAACGCAGTAGCAGAGAAGCATCTTGTCCTTTTTTGTTCTGAAGATTCGCCATTTCTTAGTTTTTAGTACCGTTTCCGTGTCAACATTTGATTGGCTGTGTCCTAACTGCAGCAATGACCGTATACCTTCACACGTAGGAGTAGAATACTGTTATCTAAGGGCCTGTTCGGGGATCCACCAGCTCCTCAAAATACACGGAGCTGGGGAGTACCGTTTCGGCCGCTCTGAATTTTCTAGCGGCAGCTCCGTCCGCTCCGGGAGCGGGGGCGCGGAGCGAAGGGCCTCCGAACAGCCCCTAAGAAAACTATAATTTCCTTTTGCCTGTATACCTTCTGATGGACAGCTCCAGCTGCTTGCTTCTTCCCCAGCTGGCTAAGCGCATTAACAAATACACTAACGTGCGCATCCTGTCTACCTCTCTCCATTTGCCTATATATCAACACCATCCCCACTCCATCATTGACCACAAGAAAAGAGAGCTCGTTGTAGGAGCAAAGGAGCAGCCATGTCCACCCAAGCCGTAGTCGAGAGGGCATGCGCGAAGCTCAGATCCGCCATAGGAGATGAAGCGGTGGCGCGGTTGAACTTTACCGCTGACCTGCGGGATATGTTGGAGGCGCTGGATGACATCCGGCCGAAGCTGGACAAAGCCGAGATGCGGCCGTTGAGGGGTGAAGATAATTGCCTGCCGCTTGTCTGCTGCGCAGCCTACAAGACCATAGAGACTGTCGACGAGCTGCAGGGCGCGGGATCACAGGCTGCTGCAACGGTATTGCACTGCAACTGGCCGTTTATTTTATTTTTCCGTACTTATTCAGGCGAAGAAAATACAGTGCTACTATCCATTACGTGCTGTCTTCACCGAATCACCGACACGAGATTGGATAGAATTAATCGATGTTTTACCTGTGTACTTCCAATATTTTAATTTCGTAATGGTCCGTATTCGCAGACGACAAGGATGCTGCCCCGCCTTGCCATCATGAAGAATGCAATGGCCACCCAGGTGCAGGAGACCAAAAAGATAGTGATGCGGGCACAGGAGCGTTCACGTGTGATATCAGAATCTATAGCAGAAAACACCTTGTTACAGGAAATTATTGAGGAACGAAAAACTGCACCAGTTTTCGAGGAAGCAATGGTTCTGGGAAGAGGATCAGATAAAGAGAGAATAGTCGCCCTGCTATCTAGTGAGCCCAACATCATGCAAGAGCACATCCGCATTCTTCCCATCTTTGGGTTTCCAGGCAGCGGCAAGACAACCTTGGCACAAATGGTGTTTAAAGATACCGACTCCCTCCAAGACTACGACTTCCGGGTATGGATTCATGTGTCTCCCCAATTCGAGTTCCATACAATAGCCAAGTCCATTATTTGTCACGTGTCAGGATGGGGGCAAGAAGAGATCAACCATTCCTCTTCACACGTGGAGGGGATGGAGAGTACAATGAAGCGCCTTCACAAGTTACTTAACGGTAAGAAGGTGCTTCTTGTTTTAGATGACTTGTGGGAGGAGGATCCCATTCAGTTACAGCTGTTGAAGTCCATGTTAACTTTCTTGGGAGACAAGATGGACGTGATAGTAACCACATGCAACCAAGCCATCTCCAGGAGGATCTGTACAGTTGAGCCGTACAGGCTAAATCGGTTGAGTGATGACACGTGTTGGGAAATAATCAAGAAATCAATCCGTTTCGAAGTAGGAGAAGAGTGGGAGAAGATTGGACGGAAGATCGCAAGCAAATGCTGGGGTGTGCCATCAATAGCTCGTGAATATGCAGGCACGCTAGATTCTTCCCGAGATGCTATGAAATGGGAAGAAACCATGAGAAGGGGTATCCTTTCTTATGTCCTTTCAACTTTCACGCTAAGCTACATGAGAATGCCACCAGATTTGAGGCTATGCTTTGCTTGTTATTGTCAAATCTTCTCAAGCGGGGACAGTATAGTCAAAGATGACCTGGTTCATCACTGGATTGCTCTCCACCTCATTGAGCCATCAGAAATATTGTCTGCCCAACAGATAGCTGAGGAGCATATTACCTGGCTTCAGGACATGTCATTCCTTCAAACTGCAGAGTTGGACCACGTGAGTAATTGTCTACTACTCTATTGTACTCCCTCCGTCCGAAATTACTTGTTGGACAAATGGATGTATCTAGACATATTTTAGTTTTAGATACATCCATTTTATCAATTTCTACGACAAATAATTTCGAATGGAGGCAGTACAAAATTTGCTGAATTTTAGAGACACAAAAGTGAAGTAAAATTTGAGTGAATTGTATTATACTTGTTCCTACTGGATGGATTACTAATGTATGGATATAGTAGTAGGTATGCCCCGAGGGACATGATATAGCGAAGCGAAAGAATAGCATACATCTACGAAACTAAGAATAGCATAAATTCTGAGAATCATGTTTATCTTGGTACTCATACTAAAATGGCTGTATGCATCCCTAGTTGGTGCAGAGGGCCGCCAGGGCAAAGCCCGAGCGGCTCGGCGGCGGCGGTCTTCTGCTCGCGCGTCAGCTGCTCAAGATCGATGCGGCGGTTCCGATCTTGATCTTCTTGGCGGTGATGGCGGACAACGGCGGTTGGAGTGTGGCAGTGGGTCTGTAGTCGCAGCGGGTGGCGGCGGCGGCAATGTTGCAGTCGCTCGCTCAACCTCCGGTTCGGCTTCGGATCGTGGTGGTGCTCCTTGTCTTGATCTGCATCACGCGGGCACTCGGGACAGCGACCCTGGGCTTGGCGGAGGTGTTCATCTCCTACGTCGGAGGTGGTTGGCCTGAGGCTGGGTGAGCAGATCTCGAGATCTGCAATCTAGTCCTGGCTGCGAGTCGGGGAGACATAGTTATCGGTGAAAACCGAGCCGACGGCGGATGGTGGCGGCGGCCTGCGTTGTTACCTTGATGAAGGCATCGTCCTGTAACTACTGTCGACCCACTCGTGCTGCTCCGGGGGAAACCCTAGGATCTTGTTTTCCAGATCGGACGATGGCGACACTACGGTGTCGTTTCTCTCTTGGGAGCATCGTTTGTGGAGCAGCGCTGGAAGTCAGAGGCAGGAGGTGGGGCGGCTTCGTCTTGCACGGATCTTCGGTTGAGATGTCAACTCATGCCTGGGCGACAGGTGATACGCTTTGTCATGCCTGGTTGGCAGGTGCTACGCACGACAGATCTTCCAGAGACTAAGTTGTGTCGGCTAGTGGTACTTGGCGGCATGGTGCTGAGGGGTACCGGCGGCGACTGCGACGTGCTCAGCAGTTCGCGCGCAGGGAGGTCGTGCCGTTGGGCGACGTGGTGGCGTCGACGACAGCTAAACCGGGCAAGGATGATGCGTTAGTACATCTCTGAAGATGGAGTGGTGGTAGTTGGCGGCGGCGGCCTCTGATAGCACGCCGGACCGGTGTGTGCCCCATACCCGGCAAGTGGCTTGGTTGGGGCCTCAGGTCTTAGATGTTAGGTTTGGCTGCGAGGTCTGTGGTATTAGGCCCGTACTATCAGCATCCCTTCATCAATTGGATAGAAGTGGCGACAGATGTTGCCTAAACGGTGGCTTTAGACTTACTGTTTTATTTCTTTGTAAGGTCTTTTGTGATTAATTAATAAAATGGCTGCACGCATCGCCCAGATACAGAGGCCGGGGGTCTTCCTCCATTCCAAAAAAAAAATATCTACGAAACTAAGACATATGTAGGTTTGTTACTAATTTTTAATTGGAGAAGAGGATACCATGGGAAAAATATAAGATGTAACGGCCGAGCTCGCATCGTAGCATGGGAGCATGGGAGCTCCCATATCACCTGATATTTTTCCCATGGAGGAAACAGGGGTCGAATCCAAACTGTTTTTCTAATTCCAAGTACATATGCTTCAGTTATGAGCAGTAAAATACATAAAGATTGAAAAAGTATATTCAAAACAATCATATCTTTTTTGACAAAAAACATTGCTTAGCTTTCTCTCCACGTGCAAATTTTCGTGATGAAATCACTTTCATGGAGGCCTGAAAAAATATAACAAAATCGGCACCTCGAAATGCTTTCAAGAATAGTCTTTTTGGACCATCGAATTTGTTGTTTCCGGGCGGACTAATAGGAATGTTTTTTTCTTAATGAAAAAATGCAAGTATGTAGAGAATTCAACAATGTTTGTTGCAAAAATATCAGAGTTCCTTTTATTTATTTTTTACTATTTTTGGGTTTTACTGTTCATAAGGGTCGATGTGAGCTCGAGTGTAGAAACTCCATGTCTTGGGAGAATTAGCTGATTTTTTTTTGGGACACCCGGATCTGACAGCGATGTGCAGCCACATCTGATGACTAGCAGGGTGATTGATCGAGGCTTCCGATCGATCGCCTGGCGCCTAGTGTCCTCCTTTTTAGTTAATGTTAAAACATATCTAAGTTCCACATATTTAAGTTGCACAAAGTAGTTACATTCTAAAGATAAATATTTCGTGATGCATATTCTAATTATGTGTATATGCCTTCAATTTATTGCAGGCCAGTGGAAAAGAGGGTAAGGGTGCAATCTTGTTTACTATGCACAATCTGGTGCATGACTTCGCGGCAACGTTGCTAAATAGTCTAGCACACTATCAATGGTTCAATTATATTGGGAATCCTACTAATAGTAACCACCATAGCGAAATAAGGGCGATTCGCTATGTCGGTTGTACAAAACTGGAGTTTCCGGGCAACTTATTTTCGCCTACTACGTGGCTACGTGTCCTGGAACTAACGGAGAGCTCCGTGCTGAAGCTACCGAACTCCATCTTCCGGAAACTGAAGCACCTGGGGTATCTTAAGATATCAGAATTCTCTGGACTAGTAACTCTGCCTGAGTCATTGGGGGATCTCATAAATCTGATCCACATTGACTTATCAGGCTGCTCCGGGCTCCTGAACCTACCAAAGTCGTTTGGGAAGCTAATCCGTTTAGGGCATGTCAATTTGTCAGGCTGCTCTAGGCTTGCAACACTTCCTGAATCTTTTGGCGATCTCATAAACTTGTCCCATGTCAATCTCTCACGCTGCCATGGACTGGCCGGGCTTCCCGAACAGCTTGAAAAGCTCGGCAAACTGGTCCATCTGGATTTATCATTCTCGTCTTGCTTTCAAGGGATCGGAAAAGGCCTTGGTGGCCTCACCACTCTGGAGCATTTGAACTTGTCAAACCCTTGTTATCATCTTGCTCAACACCGGTCTCATCTCCAGGAGCTAAAGGATGGTTTATGCAAGCTCACCAAACTCCGGTATCTGTACTTGTCTATGTGCCTGAATCCTATCTGTTACTACCACCAGTCACAAGAGGACAGTCTCAAATACCTTGGAGAGTGTGTCGACGGTCTTTCCGGCCTAGAGCATCTGGATCTGTCTCATAACACATTTATTTTTGCTCTGCCTGCAAGTCTAGGTGACCTCAACCAGCTGCACACACTGAACATCTCAGGCTGCATCAGACTGAAGAAGGTTGCTGAAATGAAGTCTCTCAAGTTTATAGATCTGAGGAAGTGCCGAGGACTAGAGAGTTGCCACTTTGCGGTTCGCATTGTCAATGATGATGATGTGTATAGCAGCAGCAATATTGTTCAGCTGGAGGAGGTTAATTGCCAGGAGCTCCAGATAAGCTGCCTAGAAAAGGTCAAGTCCAGAGAGGAAGCACAGAGAGTCAAATTGATGGAGAAACAGAAACTTCAAAAGTTGAAGCTTTCTTGGACTTTGGACTCTCCCGGACGAGTGGAGGACAGCGTTTTGTTGGGGGAATTAGTGCCACCACCTAATCTGCAGTGCCTTGAGGTTAATGGCTACGCTGGCAAATGTCTCCCAGAGTACTTTGGTAACCTCACCTCTCTCCAGCAACTCAAGATCGTCCGGTGCAAGCAGCTCAACTCGTTGCCGGATACAATGCAGAAACTCACCAGCCTCAAGGATCTGTGTATTTTTGACTGCACAGAATTGGAGAAGTGGTGTCAGGTTGAGGAGAACAAGAAAGTGCTGGCCCACATCCCCAACAAAAATTATGAGTATGTACCGTCATATTGCTCGTTGTTTTACTGTTATTCTACATTTCTTATGTTGGTTTGTGTATCGCTGCTCAAAGTAGTATATGTACAAAAATATACTCCCTCCGTCCGAAAATACTTGTCATCAAAATGAATAAAAGGAGATGTATCTAGATGTATTTTAGTTCTAGATACATCTCTTTTTGTCCATTTTGATGACAAGTATTTTCGGACGGAGGGAGTAGTACCCATCGCTGTTCTGAACTCGATTTGATTGTGCGAGTTGCTGACCTCGTACATTTTGCAGGGAACCAGCTAGTACTAGCAGGCAGGAGATTGAGGAGGACGACAGATCGGGCAACGAGGGGGAGGCGGCGTAGGAAGACGCCACAGCGGCAAGGAATTGTGTTTGCGATGAAGAACAAATTTCGGTGCAAAATGGAATGCCATTTGATTACCAGCTACTCTTGCAAGTTGCATCGTGTGTTGGCCCGCAGACTCTTTCAGGCAGCAAAACATGATGATTTGATTTCAGACAACTTACTTTCCGCATTCCTATAAAATTTAATCGTTTAATCCTAGATCTTGAGCGTATATTATATGTTGGTGTAAATTGTAATGCTCCAACGAGTCCGTAAATCTTGCTACATCTGTCGCCCAATGTAAGTTCATACTACTATACTAGGCAAGTGCTGTCAAATTCGGTTTGGTAATGATATTTCAGTTCAGAACACACTGGTTCGGGTATGATTGGTTCTTTCCATGGCCCATCTAGAAGCCGGTTGGCCATGTACGTAATCGGGGTTGTTGTTGTTGTTGTCGTCGTCATGACTCATGAGAAGTTGCACTTTCGCAGACTAGGCTCATACAAGTTTCGGTGCGTCACGACTTAGTACGAGCCAACAGCATTTTGCTGGTTCAGCTATTGAAACCTGATACGCGCCTCTTCTCTTTCCAAGACCTGGGCGTTTGCACATTGTACATACTACTCCCTCCTTGCTAACCACCCACCGACGATCACTCGGTTGGAATTCTGCTTCATTTCTTCAGATAATTTTGCAAAGATTAATTTGTTTCACACCGTCAAGTGTCAGGTGTGAACATGATTTTGAACGTGTAAATACTCTCTTTAAACATGTGAACATTTTTAAACACGCAAAAAAAAATCAAAGCTTAAGCACATTTTAAAAATTCCATGATTTTTTATTTTATGAATATTTTGAAAATTAAGCAAATAATTTACAAATTATGAGATTTTTTCAAATGCACGAACATTTTTGTAAAATGTATGAACATATTTTTAAATATGTGAACATACCTTTAAGTGTAAAGAACATTTTTCCAAAATACTCATGAACATTTCTAAAACATGCAAGATTTCAGTAATATGCGTGAACACTTAATTTGCACGGATACTTTTTAAAATCATATAAAACCTTTTTCAACTATATGAACATTTATAAAAATTCATTAAGACTTCTAAAAACCATATAAACATATTTTCAATATGAGAACACTTGTAAAATGACACACACTTTTTTGAAAATTTTATGAACTTATTGGAAATACAAATATTTGTTATATATGAGTGAACATATTTTATTTGATGCACACATCTACTTAAGTTTGTATAATTCGAAATTATTTATTTTTACTTTTATTAACAAAATTAGGAAAAATGGAAAACAAAACTATACCGATATTGCTAGCGGGCAACACCAATTATAACCCTTTAGTTATTGCTATAAGCCGCTGACTGCTATTGCACACATAAAGCAGTACATACCCCTAGAAAAAAACATAATGTAGTGCTTAGCATCCCCAAGACCATCGCAAACCTTATGTATCACTCACAAGTTATGTATCACTCCTTGTGAGCGATATGAAGCTGTTGCCTACACGAGTTCCGAGCAGGCCGGCCTAGCGAGCGCGCAAGTCGATGATTCGTTTTCCTCTGCCATTTTAATTAGTCATTGCTCGCTGGAGTCCGGTGGAGAGTAGTTCGGTCGGGTTTTTCTTCTTGATATTCATCTTCTATTTTCCCTCCTGATTTTGTGTTTTTCATTTCATTCTTATTTTCTATATATTTCCTTCCTTTCTTATTACTTTTCTTTGTCCAAACAGATGAGCTTCAATAAGCGATGGACAATTTTTTAATACAAGACAAATATTTTTGAAAAATCATGGTAAATATTATTTAAATACATGATAATCATTTTTAGTGTACACGATGAACATTTTTTGAGTGCATGATGAACAACATCTTGATAAACAAAGAACACTTTTCTAAATACATGATGAACATTTTTTGAGTATGCGGTAATAATTTTCAAATACATGATGGATACATTTTAGAAACGTTGTGAACATTTTTCAAATACATGATGAATATTGAAAATAATTCTTTTTTTAAATGCACCTAAAGATTTATGCAAACATATCAAGCATTTTGTAAGTAAAATATGAATATTTGTTTTAGATAACACATAATTTTTTTAAACACAAGATTACATATAATTATATGAATTAACATATAAAAATATGTAGGGGCGGAAAACAAGAAAGTGAACAAATAAATAAATAAATAAAATTATTATAACCCAAAATAACTTTAAAATATGTCTTTTAAATACCTTGGAATATATAGGAGGCGGAAACCAAGAAATTGAAAAAATAAACAAAAATGAATTGGTATAATAAAGCAACAAAGAAATGATGAAAAATCAGGAAAAAAACAGACAACCCGGACGTGGGGTCAGTGGTGGGCTGGGCTGACGTGGCGAACGCGCTCGGGCGCGCCCGAGCCGTCTCATGTCCGCCCTACATTTGGGCTGGATATGAGTGGTGCCGGACAGCCCGGACATTTGAGACCGGTTTGAGGCACCCAGGTGGGTCGGTTTTTTTTTACCGGCCAGTGACCGATCCATCCACGTGGATGTTTGTGGCCGGTTTGAGGCACCCGGATATAGTTGCTCTCACCGAGACACAGCCAGACATCAATCCAATGGGTCCTATTTGAACGATCCCATCCCATACAGAGCGAAAAATTCCATGGAGGAGGTCAGGCCTATTACTGAGGGAAACCATGGCCACCCAAGTCACCAAGATTGTAATGGTGATTTCTGTAGGTGCAAGATTGAGGGATACGCCTCATCATCAGGATTGGGTATACTCTTATGAGACACATCAATTGCGCAGAGGAGGTTCATGATATCAGAACATGGAACAGTCACTTTTCATACAAGTATTTTACAAATGGATTTCATATGAACTGAGCACCAACATTAATTGCAGAACATTTCTATTTTATTTGTTTAGTAGGGTAGGCTTATTCACTAACCATGAATTTTGATTCTCGAAGTAGGTATTCGCCTTGCTTTATACATAAAACACTAACCAGGGTTCACACATGATTCAAACATAAGTTTGAACAAGAAGTCGAACAAAGCAAATAGTCTGCTAGGACAACAAAACATAAGCATGTGCAAAAGCAAAGTAAAACAAAGATACAGGACGCCACCTGCCCCCGGCCGACCAAAAACGAAGTTTGTTTGTGAGAGCCAGGGCCAGAGAGGCTCGTCATACATTGCCTAGCGATAATTGCAAATTTATTTATTTATATATTCATTTGTAAATACGCAACACAACACATTCGGAAGAGCGTTTGCTTGCTGAATCTTTGTTTGTTAGTTTCAGTTGAGAACTCACCGGAGAGCAGCGAGAGGACGTCGAGGACGCTGGGATGGACCTTGGCCGCCGGCGCCGCGCCCACCATGAGGCCCGGGCACACAGTGACGACGCTGATGCCGTTCTCCAGCGCGAACGCGCTCGCCGCCTTCTCCAGTCGCACCTTGGAGACGGGGAACCCCTACACAACGGCAGGCCAGCGTCATCATCGTTTCGAATGACTCAACGAACTGAAAATCAAAATACTCAAGTGTGTGTACCCAAGCATGAGTCTTTCCCGACGCGAGGAACTCGACGTCGGCCCAGGATTCCTCGTCCAGGACAGGACCGTCGCCTTCCGGCGTCAAGGTGGACACCGCGGCCGCCGACGATGTCAGCACCACGCGCTTCACTGTTCCCGCTCGTACTCACGACCTCATCACGTTCAGGAGTCCGTGGACGGCCGGCTCGATCACGTCTTTCTGTCATCACCATACGTACATTACATCAATTTTTTCATTCAGAATGCGTGCGTGCCCTCCCGTCAGACATTGCGTTTGGTGCTTTTTGCGCGTCGTTTACCTCAGGGTTCTCTGCGTGGAGGTTCACCGGAGGGGCGTCGAAGAAGACGTAGCCGCAGCCGGCGACGGCGTCGTCGAAGCTGCCCTCTTCGTCGAGGTCTGCACGGAACACCTCCAAGGGGCCGAGCGCCTCCAAATCCTTGAGGTGCTTGTTTTTCACCACATCATCTGGAACCCATGAATCAAACAAATCTGTCGTTTAGATTCTTGGCATAAATACACAAAACCTAGGGGAATAATTAGTGAGTTAATCTTACCGGGGTTTCTGAGGGTGGTCTTGACTGCGTATCCCTTCTCCAGGAGCAGCTTCACTAGCGCCGACGCGACGTACCCGTACCCACAGGGGACACACGCCGTCTTCCTCCTCGTCCCATCTCCTGCCGCCGGCCCCATGTCGCCTACCGGCACTAAAACTTTTCCGAGCAACTCAAGCGCCGGCCGGCCTGAGTTCTGTCCCTCACTTGCTCTCGTGGAGCGGTGGTGCTTGTGTGGGTTTTTACACTCACGAACGCATGCAACTTCATAAATAAGGAAGCACATTTCATACTAGCTTGTGGCTTATCTTCCATTCCACAAATAAAATATTGAGTTCAACAAACAAAAGATACGCACACATGTGGCTCAATGCCAACCGGGGAAAATAGTCAGACAAAACATCAAAGCGTCATTATGCTTCACACTCCCGCAACCATGCCGGCCCTCTTGCTGTCTTGCATGGAACGAAATTGGGGGAAATCCCTCAATCAGGAAAGAAAAACATACCCAAGCCCCAAGCCTCTATTGCAGGCAAGGTTTTCGCTTCAAGGTTGTTTCACTTGGATGAAAATGATGTTTGGGTAAATTTGAATGAGACACGTGCATTTGTTTGGTACCCGGCTGTGTACAAAGATGTTGTGGATTCGGTTTTTTGTTTCAAAATTTTTGAACTGCTGTGACGGTTCTTTTGGTGGGTTTAGTGTTTTCCAATGCATGTGGGGCAGGCTGATGTTGCTGTTCCTTTCGTTTCTATTGGCTGTTAGATTTCCTATGTGTCGCTCTCAGTTCAGTTTTTGTGTCGCTGTTCGTGCTGACGTCGCTTTCCATATCTCGGTGGTTGCTAGCGGCCGGTGCTGTTTGCTTTGCCGCTTCTGCTTCCGGTTTTGCATGGAGGTGTTCCTATCATGCATTGAATGTGATCGATTTTGGCAATTTGCAGATGAGACTACGTGTATAATTTCCATATGCACGCTTCTATGTGTAGGTGTTTCCGTTTTCTGTATTTTTTTTATCCAATTTACACAGGCGGTTGCAGATTTTTTCCACTGCGTGTTTGTTGGCTGTAGAGGAAGTTGCCACGAGATGAGTTTGTTTACGAAGTGGTCTGGGCGGCTGACACGTACAGATTTTACGGGATTAGGCGGTACCGCCGTAGGCGTAGCTTCCTTTATTTTTTTGCGTTCTCTCTCTTTCCAGAGAACTCCTGTCATCGCCGCTTAATCGCTTTGTGCTGCTATAAATTCTCATCCCGGCAACGTCTAACAACCATCCTCCGTGATCCTCACGAGTCCATGTAGCCCCGTTTCCCTTCTGCCGGCCGATGTGATGGCGCACGCATGAAAGGTGCTGTAAAGGGACGTACACGAGTGACACCAAGAAGGCCACCATCGAGCAGAGGACGGCGGCCTGCGTCTGCCATCCCCGTCTACCTATGAATAGCTAGCGAGCAGCAGCAATGCAAGTCCACAAACCGGACGTCGCTGGCTCGCTCTCGTCGACGCGGGGTTTGTGTGTGGGAGAGTGGGAGTGCCTGCTCCGTCGCGAGTGACTGCAACAGCGTCATCTCTGCCGACTTTGAGGGCCTCTTCTCCTCTTCCGTCGACGTCGGCGCGCCATCGCTCCTGTCCGACGGCCTGCCCGCGGCGGCCGACTAGACCACGACGGTCACGGCGTCTGCAGGAGCGTCTTCGCCCTTTCTCCGCCACTCTAGGAGCTCGAGTCCTTTTGCGGCCGCCGACCGGAGATGTAGGACGCCGCCGCTGTCGTCCCACTCTTGTACCTTTTTTTTGCGGGGGATCCCACTCTTGTACCACTCTGGATGATAGCCGGCGGCCGCTGTCGTCCCTCTCTTGGACCACTTTGGGTGGTCGCCGGCGACGGTGCCGCGGTGATGGCCTCGACCGCACGTCCTTCCGCCTCCCCACACACTTCCTCGCCATGTACGACTGCCAGGGGGCGCCCAGGTCGCCAACTAATGCCAGGACAGGCTACAGGCCCCGCTCGCCGAGGAATTGCGGTCTCCAGAGGACCCCGTTGGCGCCTAACGACCTGAGCTCTCTGGATTCCAAGAAGCAGTGGGAGAAGGCGTTCATGGACTACGTCATCGTCGATTCGTCGTGGGCGTATGCGCCGGCAATCTTGACCTCGAGTCAGCCCTACCTGCCGACGCCTCGCGTTGCCGACCTCCCAGGCTGACGGCGCCCCGCCGTTCTGTGTCGCGTCGCCACCGGTCTGAGTCGTCTGACGTTGTGTTCGCCCAGGCCGCCATGGCGCCATCGCCTTGCCGGGCAGCGCCATCGGAGCCCTTCCCTCCGCGTCGTCGTCGTGGAGAGGTGCTGCACCGGCTAGGCTAGAGCCAAAGCAGACATGAGGTGGCACCCTTGCTCCTTGCCTCTCCGCCTCGATCGGCGTCATCTGCGGGATGGCGAACACACGTCGGTTGCCTCTTCCTCACTCTCTACGTCGTGCGCCCTGCATGCTGCTGCTGTGTTGCGTCTTCCGCGAGGTCTGCCTGGTCGCACGCTGCCGCAAGCACACGCGAGCTCTGCCGACGCCCACGGTTGACTTGCGAGTCGCTGCACCGCCGCAACGCAGTGCCTGAGCCCCTCCATGGTATCGTGACAAAGAACTGACTAGATACTTCATGCTAGAACATGGCATGTTCCTGTGATGTATCCTGCTGGAGCTGCAAGTTTGTGGTATGTCAAACTAAAGTTTGTTGGAGAGTTTGGTTTAGCCTGCTATGCCACATGACTCAGGTTCTTGATGAATTGTGGTAGGAGAAGCACATCTTGCTTGCTGAATGCAGATCTTGCCTGGAAATGACTGTTGAGCTCAAATTAGGTTAATTAATTCGTTGGAACACGGTTGTTTTACCAAAAGCAGCTCAGCTAATTAAACATTTCGATGCAGAGCCGCGTATCGTATCATAAATCACCTTCTGTTGAACTTTGAATTACCTCGAAAGTGAGAGGAACCACATCATACAAGCGTTGGCATATACACCTTTTTTTATACCCTTCGCATAGGAACATGTATACGCACCACAAGTATGGATATCATTTAAAATAATTAATATTCTTCCCACACGAAAGCAGGGGCTCTTATCACTCATTCCGTTCATAAATATTTCTGTAATACTACTATGAAACAAGTCAATATAGGACAAGTATACGCAGCACAGGTATGGATATCACTAAAGAGAAGCATGTACTAACTCATTTGGTTGCACTGTTGTATATTCAGCAGCCACAATTCTGAAACAAAATCAATATATATTTTAGTGTTGCTTTCAATTCAAGACTTCTTTAATACTACAATTTCTTTATTATATACAGTTAGGTAGACTTGGCCGCAAAGTTAGGGAATGAGATCCTCTAACATCACGAAAGGATGTTAGGGAAGCTACAGTACCCTGATCCCTTTCTTCACATCCATATGATTAAGCTTAAAATGACTTGAATTAATTTGCAAATTACAAATCTACTGTATACATTTACAAAAATTTCATACAAACAAAATTATGGTGCAATAAAATTAATTTCGGATTTTATTTTCTTTGAACAGTAATTGCGCACATTATCTTTGCTACAGTGCCCATGACATCCCTTCTCCGTTTTGCACTGGGATTACACTGTACCTTCATGACATCCCTTCATGATGTTAGAGGATCCGTTCCCCAAAGTTAGCCACAGAGAAGTAGTATTGTGTGCTAACCATCTGAGGTGAATATACTGCTAAATTCTAAATACCAATAACTATATTCATCACTTCAGAGTGGTTGATTTAATAGCCAATATTAATAAGTTTCGGATCTTCATTGTGTAGTCTCGCTTCCCATTTTGTCCAAGATCTGTCATACATAGGAATGTCATGCTTCCCAATTCTACAGAGCCCCTGTAAAGAGATATTTTTAAACCTTGCTTGGCAGAGTCAATGATAATATCGAGGAAAAACATGCAGTATTAATGGTCCAGAGCAAGTATGCAGGGTTGCGGGAAGTTACACAGAGGATACATGTCAAACATCAAACCGGCTGCCATTACGAAGACATACATAGTTGAATTAGTGGTCAATGTAGTTCTACGAACCAAATAGGTCAATCTCCCTACCAATGTTGACCATAAATAAAAGATTGGAAGGATGCGCCATCTTTATCCCTTACGAAAAAGAAGAACTATATTAACTAGATGATTCCCCGCGCGTTGCTGCGGGACATCCGTAATCAACTTGTTTTAAATATTTGTTTTACCAAGGAAAATTGAATTAGTGAAGTCGGCAATTTAATTATCTCAAGGTAGTTTTTCACGTGGACTTAAATCCTAAGTATCTCTTTAAGAGATGGACTCAACTATCATTCTCATAAATTATGTACAGATAAAAATGATATTATGATGGGTGGCTAACAAAAAGGATTGATCAACATCGAAAAAGTGGTACGCAGAACTATGTATATGTTTGATATTTTCAAGTGAAGCAGCTTCATTCATTCATCGTCAATTTTACATCTGGATAATTGAAGATATGACACTCATATATCCGTGAGAAATAAACATGATGTTAGCTCATAAATTTATATTCCAAGAATGAGAGGCATGACAAATAGTTCAACTCATTTGGCGACCCAATCGGGCAGATCAAAAAGACAATGTTATTTATATCTACTATGTCATCGGACTTGGGTTTCAATTGAAGCTGGAAGTCCTTTTTACCTGGCTCTAACGTCGGGCATGAAAACCAGAGCAATGTAATCAAAGGCAACAATGCTCAATTAGTATAAAGTGTAACATCATAGTAGAAGGATGATAATCTACATCAAATAAAAACAGTAGAGGTCAGAGCTGTTTAAAAGCTGTTAGTTATAAAGAAAACCATAATATGTATGAGTATTAACTTTATTTTTATTTTATAGATCCATCTCCAATACATGGAAAAATATTAGAGCTGACCAAATATGCGGAGAAATGAGACTTGATTCCTTTATAACTATTCAATAGCAGGCATGAAGAGGACATTAGCTGAAATAAATTTCTAGAGGTGTGTCGATGGATCTATATATTTTTATAGACTTGTATGAATAAGCATAGCAGAGAAATGAGACTTGATTCCTTTATAACTATTCAATATCAGACATGAAGAGGACATTAGCTGAAACAATTTTCTACCAGTTCAAGATTCCAATAAAATAAATGTCCAGAAAAGGTTTAAACAGATCTTCTAATTATTGTTCAGTGGGCAAAGTTGTCCACACATGGACACTACACAGTTTAATACAGTAGCAGATAAAAAAATAACTCATATCTGCTTGCCATGATATATCTAGTTGAGAATACGCCATATAGATCTAGCACTTAGCTGGCTAGCTCGTAAAACTGGCATAACCATACAGGGGCCTTACAGAGAGATATAGAAACTTATAGACGATAAACATCCTCTTTACACAATTATGCTTCATCCTAGAAAATAATTCCACAAGTTGGTACATCCTGATTAAGTTTTCAGGCGTGTCAGTTTGGCAAGATGCAGGAAAGCAAGCTCCTCAAGATGACAAAACAAAGTATTCCAAAGTCTGAAAAGGTTGATGTGGTGGTTAGTAAGCAAGCATAGATCCATAGAGAGGCGTGCTCAAAACAAAATATTACAGAAGCAGGACAAACAATACTCCAAGCTCTGAAAAAATAACAATTATACAGTGAGATGGACAAATATTCTCCCATGCTATGAAAACATAGTGAGATGGTACTTCAGTGTTTTATTTTTTTACAACACTGATATGAGATGTGATAGGCCTGGACTGTTATGTAAACTCGTTGCTTGAGGCAACATAAAGTTCTCGACCTACTGCCCGATGAAGACGAAGAGGAAAAGATAACTCAGAAACTGGGAGTTAGACCACGGGGGTCCGCCACCGCCGCGCCTTACCACTGGATCTGAACGACCAACCACACAGAACAACAACTCACATGTCAAAGTAAGTGTGGCCAGGCTCACCTAATAAGATGATGTGTCAGCCCGAAGGTCGATTCCTGGGGAAGTCATCTTCGCTGATGAAGCCGGATTCTCCGCCACTCGTCCCCGCCACAAGCGGCCATGGAGCAGAGCATCGATGCTTGCGCCTTCCTCGATTCTGGGTGGCCGTCGATGGAACGGCGCCCGGCCATACTTTGATGGAACACCGGCTGTTCAGTGGCCTACATCATGACTGACCTTTAATTTTCTGGAGATTTGGCAGAGCACCGCGGCCACCGCCTGTTTCGATTGGAAGGAGAGTGAGGCAGGGGAAGGGGATGGGACGTCAAAGCGTGGGCCTTTATTTATGGAAGAGGGAGAGGGAACGGTGGGGAGCAGGGGGCAGGACGGTTGTTCTCCTTAGAATGAGCCGGGCTTTTCTCTGTTTATTACTCCCTCCATTCCGAATTACTTGTCTTGGATTTGTCTAGATACGGATGTATCTAGCACTAAAATGAGTCTAGATAAATCTGTATCTAGACAAATCTAAGACAAGTAATTTGGAACGGAGGGAGTACTACGAATAGGGACCATTGGGCTTCGGTAGTATTTCAAGTCTGCATAGTAGTACTGGGCAACCACATGCACCTCATATGCCAATAAAAATTACTTAAATGGGAAATAATTGATGATGCAGCACTTTGCTCATTGGCTGATTTTGCAAACTGAATGATGATGTGGCACAAAGCTGATGTGGATGGTGTGCATGGTGAAAGAATAGGTAGAAGTGGGGAGCAACTTCTTAAGAATGTTAGATGCCACAACAGTTATGCATTATACGTCAATATACAGTATTATCTAGGAGTAGGCGCCGCGCGCGGGTATAGGCTAGTAATGGCTATGGATAAAACCATCAATGGCTCCCATGTGCAATAATACAGATTTTTTAGCATATATTAAATTTATTTACAAAGTCTCAAAACTATATCCCAGTTTAATTATTTTTCAGTTCTATGACCCGGTTGTTCTTGTGACGGACGAAGAGTCACTTTTCATGCCCGCGAAGGATGAAGAGACGCTGTCCTTCTTGTGGTAGACAACGAGCAACTCCTTGTCCCCTAGAGAACGAAAAGATTTTGGACAGTACAGAGCGCATCGTAGCTCCCCTGGCCAAACCCTCCTGCCAGCACGACAACATCGATGTGAAGAATTCATTTAGACGAATATTAGCTCGAACAGTCATTGTGGTGCACGAATTTTGCTGTTCAATCTACACCGAGTTGGTAATTTCATTTATTTTCCTCCGAACTAGCAAAGCAGTCTGCGTAAATGCGCGGGCAACATTTTAATTGTCATTTCTGTTAATATCTTGCATTATGGATGGCTTAACAGATTACACTGACATCTCACATTTTTCTCTATGATTTAACACACTGAAGAATAGTAAATGGAGATATACAACACATATAGACGAGACACTACCACTTCTTTAAGCGACAATACATTTTGCATTAAGCAATTTACTCAAAATTTTATTCCAAAAGGTGCCGAGGATAACAAGCAAATCATCGTCCCAAAGAAAAGATGCCAAACAGGGCATGTATAATGCCCCAAGTCGCCAGCCGGAATCAGAGAAAACAACTCTTAACGCTCCACGGCGAGCCCGAAGCTGGCCAACCTTCATTGGATGAAACTAGAGTCCAAGGACCAGGGCAGAAAATCACTTCATCCACTCTGCACGACATCACCATCAAGACAAACCTTAAAGAAAACCCCCAATCCCGAGAACTAGACACAAATTCTTCACACGCCTGCCAATGATGTATTAAAAAACATCATTGGAACAAGGATGAGGCAGGGATGACTTATTTCATGCCGATGGCAATGCCATCACCTCACCATCAACGACTGGGGCCAAAACATAAACTATAAATCTCATCCTACCACCAAACAGACGTCCCCACCGAACCAACGAACGAAGGGAACAAGGGCATGTGATCACGTCAGGGATAAGGTAGACCGGCGGTGACGTCCTTCCTCTTACGGTTCCACAAGAGGGATGGAGGGGTCCACTTTGTTTTTCTTGCTAAAATTTTGTTATTTCGATTAGCTATACTTTCACCTATCTCCTAAAATACTAAGCTCCCTCGAAAGCCTATGCTGGTGCGTGTGGGCTAGACGAGCTAGGCCAGTTGCCTGGGACGCGTGGCTTGCACACTTGTCCTACCGCTTGATGGTTGTAAGAAAAAAAAACTAAACTTCATCAACGAAATCATGAACAATTATCCATCCCAGCATGAAACAAACCAAACAAGAAGGCAAAACGTCCAACTGAAAAACAACAAACTTCATTCTCTCTCTCTCGTTTACTTCATTGTTCAGGTATTTCTTTTTTACTTTATTATTTTTCTGATATTTTATTTTTCTAGATTTTTTCCTTGTATGAATAAATGTTAACCAGCATATATGTATATCTATGCAAATATTGTTTTTAAAAAATACACATGCATTTCTTAAGAAAATGCATGTTTTTTGTAAATGTCACGTACAATGTTTAAATTTCATGAACTATTTTCCAAATATGTGTACATTTTTCCATATACATGAATTCTTTCTGTGAAATAATTTTGGAAATGTGTGAACATTTTAAGAAAATACTTGAACATAGTTTTCAACAACATAACTATTTAGAAAGCGTGGAAACTTCTTCAAATTTGGTGAAAACTTATTTTCAATTTGATGGGCATTTTTAATGTGTTAATATATTAAAAAATATATGAATAATTTTTAAATATCATGAATATATTTTGAAATTGAAAAACATATATTGAAAATATGTTTGACTTTTCTTGGTTAGTTTTAAAACAAAAGTGAAATAAAAAATCAACACAAATGAAAATAAAAGAAACAAAGTCTTGACAAACTTATGATAATGGGCTGGCAGTATATATCATGTAGCGGGGGCACAGTCCTATAGCAGGGACCTCCTATACAAAGCGCGTTGCGTCAGACAGTCGGCGCTTTGCACAAGTGCGCTCCCGGTTGGGCTGACACATTGTACTTGGTCGGCGAACTATAGAGAACACTGCAGTGAGCGGACGCATTGTTGAAATAGAGACGGCGGCGGCTTCCTGAAAATGGAATAAAGCTCTCCGCGCCTAGCCCCCATTCCGGTGGTGCGTCTAGTATCGTTGGTGGACATGTAAAGTTGTGTCTCCAGCAGATTTATCTTTGGTGGATGTGCTCGGATCTTGTCGTTGTCCGTTTACGTTCGTGTGTCTTTGGGTTGGATCCTTCCGCTCTATGTTATTCTTCATCGGCGGCGGCTCTTGTTTTGGTGCGTTGGTCCTCTGGGGCCTTAGCACGGCGACTTCCCGACTGTCTACTATAACAAGTTGTGTTCGACTCTGCCGATGGAGGGGTGATGACGGCGGTACGCCTTCGGCTCGCTTCAGTGTTTGTAGTCGTCGCTAGGTGGTCTGATCTATTTTTTCTTATTTTTGGTTTTCGTTGTACTGCCATGATTGGAAATGAATAGATCAACAGTTTTCTAGCAAAAAAATAAATAGGCACTGTAGTGAGCATTATTTCGTTTTTTATTTAATTTAAAAAAACCATTTTTCTAAAGGAATGATCATTTACTAAAATTTTAAGAACATTATTTGGAAAACTGATTTTTTTTAAATTCTGCACAATTTTTTAAACAAACATTTTATAAGTAGACAATTTCTCTCTTTCAAAGTGGGAATGATTTTTTAAAAAATACCAATTTATTTAAAACATGTCCATTCTTTATAATAGAGCCAAATATGTTTTGAAAACAAGAACATTTTAAAAAAATCCTAAGCATTTTTAGAAAAACTGCAACATTTCTTAAAATTCTGAAAAAAATCCGAAAATTAGAAGATCTTTTAAAAAAATCGAGCATGTTTTGAATTATTCAAAAGATTGAGAAAAAGCTAGAGAAAGTGAATAAAAAGAAGTAGAAAAAAATCATACTGGTGCAACATTCTAAAGAAACTGGTCATGAACCTTTTGGAAAGTTCCAAAAACCAGGATCATGTAGACCACCTATTTGCTAACTGAGCCGACCAATCTCTCTTTATTTTTATTTTTTTATTTTACGGAAAATCTTTCAGTCTATTCATCATCAATCATGACAGTACAACGAACACCAGAAATATTAAAAATTACATTCAAATCCATAGACAACCTAGCGACTACCAGCATTGAAGCGAGCCGAAGGCGCGCGCCGCCATCGCCTCTCCTTCGCCGGAATCGGCCACAACTTGTTATAGTAGACAATCAGGAAGTCGTCGTGCTAAGATCTTATAGGACCAGCGCATCTGAAAGAAAAATCTGTTTTAATCGTTTCCTGGAGCGTTACCACATCAATACGTTCTTTGGCCATGTATTCCTTGAGTTGAGTACGACGGCCTCCGTGGCCACAACCACGGATGTTCCAGAACATGTAACGCATCTAAATGATTCTATTACGGAGACGCACTCCCCTGGAGGTCACCGCCTTCGCCACTCTCTTCTTAGCCGGAACCCGGCTGGAAGAAGGAAGGACACCAGCTTCCCTAGCTTGTGTCACTTCGACGGGCACGGCCTCCTCCCCAGCCTCTACTGGTACGATGGCCAACACGTTCCTATCAGCGCAGCGCGCAGCCGCCGCGACAAGCGCGGCTTGCGCCTTTTCCCGAGCGCGCACGAATGAGATAATATCACTGTGAGGGGCGCTGATCGCCACTCCTCTATCGTCTAAAAAACTCGCAAGGTGTTCGTCTAAGAAAGCATTCAGAATACGGAAAGATGGCAAGGGATTACCTGTGGATTTCAAGTTCTTGTTTGTGAGGCGAAGCTTGGCGCTCTCCATGGATGACAGCTCCCCCAGCTTGGCCTTGGCCCGAACGCTTGGAGCCCTCTGCACCACCGGAGTCGCCTTGGAGCGCCTGGCCATGCTGCCTACTTCGGTCATCCCCAGCGCCGCCCCCAATTCACCGCCGAGCTCCGTCGTCGCCACCACCGCCACGGTCATCGCCTGCTTGCTGGCCGGCTTCCTCCCCGCCGTCTTCTTGGGCTGGCGACCTGAGCCACTGGATCCACGCCGCAAAGCAGGCGTCAGGTTGCAGCCTTCGTTCACCACAGAGCCGGAGTCTGTCCCCAAACCCACAAGAGGGGAGGAAGGGGGATGAGCGACAGAGGCGGCCCCAACCACCCCGTGCTTAGCAGCCAACTCTAGGATCGGGGCCGAGATGTTGGACCCGTATTCGTCGAAGGACAGCTCGAGGGACCGAGCCAGTGGTGGCACACTCACCGTTGTGTCGTGAGTCGCCACCCACATGTCCATAGCATTAGCCGACGGCGCACCCAACTTGTCCCAGGTTTCCGTATTGATGGACATGTCTTGAATGCTGTCATCATGGTCCTCCCCCAGATCAAGCATCTTGGTGTCCTGGTTTGCAGCAGCACTAGGAGCACCCTCGACACCCTGTTGTTCATTGCCAGGTTCGACACCCTCCCCCAGATCAAGCATCTTGGTATTTGTGCTTGATCTTCAAGCTTCCTAACCTTCTTCTTCAACATCCTAAGCTCAGCAGCTAGCTCTCTGTCAGATCATGCTTCACCCTCCATCTCTTTTTCCGGAGCTCGTGCTGCGGCCACTGACGTTTGTGGCAGCGTGCGCAACCATTCTTCATGCTCTTCTTGAAGTTCATTCATCAAAGTCTTGGCCAGAGCATCGACCCAAAGAAAGAAGCATGTCACCTGCATGAACGCCAAACAGATCAACCCATTGCTCAAAGATCCTGACCACGAAAATGGTGCAATTGCCCCGATTCTTACCCCATTCTCGCTGCACACGTAGAACGGACGATTCTGGTTCCTTGGTGTGTGAGAAACCCTCCAATCAACGCCCGCCCGACACCGTAGACAGACAAAGACAGGCATGTCCACACGCACCCGGCTCTGCATCCGCGAGGTGGCGCGGGAGCTTGAGGAAGACATGGAGCTCGGAGTCGAAGGGGATCTGAACGCCGTCGTGCCCTCCACAGCTAGCTTCCCACCGCCGCTCTCTCTCTCGCGCGCCGTGGTAACCGCCGTGCTCTCTATTGCTGTGGTCACCACCCCTGTCTGTCCCCCGCTTATATAGCACACCCGCAACGGCTCTCTGCTCAACGTCTCTCTGCTGGGTCCCACAAGCCACGCATGCAACGGTCTAATCGTCTAGGGCGTCTCTGCCTCCTGGTCCCACCTGTAAGGGCCGAGTCAAAAGGTTGACCTGACGGAGACGGCAGAGTTCACGAAACGAGTTGGTACGCACGGACTAGGGGCAAAACTGAGCACGATTCGCATCTGAGGGAAAAACTGAGCACATGGACACCACTGAAGGCAAAAGGATAATTAACCCTTAAAAAATCGACATGTTTTGAACTATTCAAAATATTGAGAAAAAGCTACAGAAAGCGAATAAAAAGAAGTAGAAAAAAATCATACTGGTGCAACATTCTAAAGAAACTGGTCATGAACCTTTTGGAAAGTTCTGAAAACTGGGATTATGTAGAGCACGTACTTGCTAACTGAGCCGACCAATCTCTCTTTATTTTTTTTATTTTTTTTACGAGAAATCTTTCAATCTATTCATCTTCAATCATGACAGTACAACGAACACCAAAAATATTAAAAATTACATTCAAATTCGTAGACAACCTAGCGACTACCAGCACTTAAGCGAGCCGAAGGCGCGCCGCCGCCATCACCTCTCCCTCGCCGAAATCGGTCACAATTAGTTATAGTAGACTTTCAGGAAGTCGTCGTGCTAAGACCTTATAGGACCAGCGCATTAAAACAGCAACCGCCGTCCAAATGCATCAAATTGTGATTCGCATATAACAAACCCTGCGTTGGTACATGTGCTGCTGGACCCGTAGTTACCTGCTCTGTAGTTAGTTAGCGTGTCATTGTTCGATTGTGTTTTACCTCCCCTGCGTTGGTTTCCTTACCATCCGGACAGTTTGAGCTGTCACATACTCCAGAAAGGAACTATTTTTTGAAACTCCATTTTTTTTTGAATCTACAGTTCAGAAAGGAACTCCCTACCGTACAATCAAGTAGCAATACGACATACTTTCAACGGACGCATGCACACAGTAACTGGAGCAGAACTGAAACTGAAGCACACGAGAAACTTAGCTGAAACTGAAACTCAAAATTCAATATTGAAACTGAAGAAAATAAGCAAATTTCTGGCATAGAGCCGGGCACAACTGCACAAGCTGCATATGCCTTCACATGTTAACCGGCTCAGATTTAAGATGCTCCCGGTTTTTTTTTTTTTGACTCGAACGGCAGGTGCTCTGCCTTTTCATTTAAGATTAGGAATGTACATAAAAGTGAGCAGTCATCCAGAGAACACTGCCTGTACAAAAAAAGGAAATTACAGCGCTACTCTCAGGAAATCTAAGTCAGCTTTAATCAAAGAGACCACGCCGTCCGCTGAGGTAGACTTGGCGTTGAAGACCCTCCTGTTCCTCTCATTCCACATGTGCCAAGCAAAATAAGCAGCAGCAACGGCCTGCTCTTTGTTGCGCTGGGAGCAAACACTCCACCAATGAGAGATGGACTGAATGCTAGCAGGCAGGGAATGGTAGCACAAGGGCTGTGCCAAGCATAGCTTGTTCCAAACATCCTTGGCAAAAAGGCATGTGTTGAAGAGGTGGAGTGCAGTTTCAGGGAGTTGGAGGCAGAGAGAGCACGTCGCGTTATGATCGCTCCCATGGGCTCGCAGCCTGTCAGTGGTTGGGAGTCTGTTTTGAGCCAAAGTCCAGAGAAAAAACTTCACCTTTCTTTCAATCTTGAGCCTCCAAATCAGTTCAGCATTAGGCTTGGCAATCGAACCAATGAACTGACAGGAATATGCAGACTTGGCGGTGTATTTCTTGTCCTTCGTCCAGATCCAATCAATGATATCTCTTGCTTCAGATAAGTTGACACTCTAAATCTTCTCCCACAGAAGCAGAAAGGAGTGCAGATCATTATGGGAGCTGATTCTTTCAAGCCCCTTCATCCACTTCCTTTCATGCATGGCTTGAGCCACCGTGTAGTTTTTCCTGCGCGCCAGCTTGAAGAGGGAGGGTGCAAGGTCACGTGTCGCGGCGCATTTTTATTGATGAGGGGGGAATTTTTATTACTGTACATGATATCATTGTATAGTTGCTAGATTCTGTAATCTGATGTACACGATTCGATCAGAGCAGATTTCCCCGTTTCTTTAACATATCTGATCTGATCCTACATCAACTTGATGAAGAATTTGATGCTGATATAATCATCTTATAAATAGAGGAGTCCAGAGGCCAATCACAGCAAATTAAACCATCTTCGTAGCTAGTACCACTCCCGTAGCCAAAAGTATAGAACCAAGATGAACCATGTCCAGATCATGTCGCGGCGCATGGTCCTGCCGGAGCCGACTTCGCTACCGCCGGAGCCGGAGAGGACCATCGACCTCACGCCGTGGGACCTCTCGATGATCGCCTTGGAGTACAACCAGAAGGGCATCCTCCTGCCCAACCCTCCCGCCACAGAAGAAGGGGACGGACGGGGACACCACGCCGTCGTCGAACGCCTGGCATCGTCCTTCGCGCGCGCCCTGGGCCGTTTCTACCCCTACGCCGGCCGCCTCGCGGTCACGCCGGGAAACAGTGCGGACGGGGAGCAGGGCGAGAGCATCGCCATTTCGCTTCGCTGCAGCATGGAGGGCGCCGAGTTCGTCCACGGCGTCGCGCCGGGCGTCACCGTGGCCGACGTCACTACGCCGCTGCACCGACGCTGGTCCGGTTCTTCTTCGCGCTTGACGAGCTGCACGGTGTGGACGCTGCCGCGGGCTCCCACCCGCTCCTGGCCGTGCAGGTCACCGAGCTGGACGACGGTGTCTTCGTCGGCATGTCGCTCAACCACGCTGTCGCCGACGGTTCGGCCTTGTGGCACCTCTTCAACACCTGGTCGGAGATCAGCCGTCAGGGTGACGGCGCCGACATCTCCTCTCCTTTGCCGGTGCACCGGAGGTGGTTCCTCGACGGCTGCCCTGTTCCGGTCCCTCTGCCCTTCGGCAAGCTGGAGGACATGCCCGTCAGCCGGCGTACTACAGCTGAGCATCCATCATCCGTGAATGAGGAATGCTTCCTCAAATTCTCGGCCCAGATGGTAAAGCAGCTCAAAGCGAGAGCCAACGCCGAGATGTCCGGCACCAGCAATGGCACCACCACCATCTCGTCGTTGGAGGCCCTGCTCGCGCACCTATGGATCGCGGTGACCCGAGCCAGGAGATTGTCACCGGACCACAGCACAACGTACGTCATCCTCGTCGGATGCCGGGGCCGCGTGGATGGCCTGCCGACGACATACGCTGGCAACGCCGTTGCACGCGCCGAGGCAGTGTCGACCGCCGGCGAGATCCTAGAAAGGGGGCTGGGTTGGGCCACGTCGCTGCTGAACAGAGCGGTGGGGTCCTTCGACGTGGCAACTCAGAGAGACAGACATGCATCCTGGTCGCAAGAGCATTACTTCTTGCGTGCGCGCCCAACGGCCACGGCGAAGATGGTGACGGGTGGCTCGCCGCGGTTCGATGTGTACGGGAACGACTTCGGGTGGGGCCAGACGGTGGGCGTGCGGACTGCGGAGTGGCCGTGCGAACAAGATGGGCAGGACGGCGATGGTGTTCGAGGGTAGAGACGGCGGAGGAAGCATGGATCTCGGGGTGTGGCCAGGGCCGGTCTTGAGATTTTGGGGGCTCGGGGCGAAACTTGAACTCGGGGCCCCTTATATTATATGAGAATTAATTATAATAATAGCAATGGATTCGAGATTTATGTAACAACCTCGCCTTCGCTCCTATAGCTATTGCCGTAACTGCATCTACGACATTGCGTTTGGATGATTCTTTTTGTGAGATCCACAAGTGTTACCCCATGACTAGTTGTGTTATTTCGGTATTGTGTGCTCGGTACGGTACTTTTTCTGTTCGGATTTATTAGTCCTCATTTGGTTTTAAGCCTACTTTGGTCTAACATTTGACTAATAAACTATGTGTTATATATCACAAAATATAGATCATATAAAACATCATTTCGAATACTAACCCACTGATAGTTTTTTGGCATATAACTCATAACTTTTTATAAGTTAAATTCTAACCAACTTTAGGCTCCACATTCGAGGGGCATAATAAATTCAAACGAAAGAATTTTGCAGTACATGTAGCACAGCCCTCGCGCTCGCGTTGTATTTGGATTCTAACTAATATACATAGTACAAAATGATGGAAAGACGCTTGATAAAACCAGAAATATATTTTATAGGTTGAATAACACAATATATGCATTGTGTATGCGAAAGTAAATATAATTGAGGTTGTGAGAAACGGTAATATGGTATACCTGAGATCGATTGGATCAGCCGTCAGCGTCGGTAATCGGACGACAGTGCTAGACGATGACGCAAAGTAGACTGGTGCATGGCCCTGGCGGGAGGCCATCGGCCATGTGCAATGGCGTCCAACGATTGGGGCATTGCATCAGCCTTGAGTAACCCATCGATTCAGCGATCGTTGCGGCCTATAGAAAAAGAAAACGCTAGATCTGGGCTTGGAGATATGGAATAAGGATCTCAATTTTGAAGGAAGAGATGGACTAGAGTACATCTGTACATACGACATACACCTGCAGATCCAGTAGTTTTTTTTTCCATCGAAGTTCGGACTTTATTCAAAATAACAGTAGTCGGTTACAATCTGCCCGTAGGCTGGTTCGGATAAATTCCGGGCTACTCTCTAGCCAGCATTCCGTCCCATCAAGCGTACAGGCACGCTGAGCACAGAGATGGGCCGGCACATTATTCTCTCTACCAACATGTCGAACCGAAAAGAAAGTAAAAGTAACGACGTAGTCCGCTAACTCTCTAAAGATGGGCGAAGCAACCGATCTAGAGTTACCTCGCGAGTTCCAGAGGTCGACCAACTGTGAGCAGTCCACCTCCATGATCACATGTGAAAAACCTCAGAGTTGGGCGAAGATGAGCCCCTCCCGAAAGGCCAGTAGCTCCGCTATAAACGGATCCGAAGCACCTGGCAAAGGCTTACACCATGCTCCTAGGAAGGAGAGGTGAGAGCGAGCCACTCCCCCCGCCCTTCCCCTAGTCGTATCTGCATACACTGAACCATCAGTGTTTATAGTGATCCATCCCGCCTCCGGAGGGCGCCAACCCTGGCTCGCAATCCTGGTCCGTCGTCCCGGGATGTCGATCATGGATAAAGCTTCATGCACCCGTTTCAGTGCTGTTGCCGGATCATACCCTTCTCGGCCATGAGTCCAGTTATTCCTTGAAGTCCAAATAGAATGCATGATAGAGATGATTTTGCACCGTGTGTCATCAGAGAACAAGCTGTCCAACAGAATGTCACGAGCCCAAGTCTCGGGGTGCAGCCGTGGTAGCTGGAAACCGAAGCGGTCCTTAGCTGCTACCCAAAATTTCCTTGCATGAGTGCAGGAAACAAGAGCATGCACCAGATTCTCATCAAAGGCCATGCAGATGTCGCACCGGCCGCTTGTTTTGATATGCCTGTACTGCAAGGTCACCGAGTCTGGTAAGATACCTCTAAGGACTCTCCACCAGAACACCCTAACCTTCGGTAGCACATGGATCTTCCAAAGTGCAGTCCATAACTCTCTGTTTGCAGATCCAGTAGTTGAGATATGGAATAGCCACGATAGAAGAAGGGAAGCTGCGTATGCGTGCTTGACTTGCGTCTGCGAAATTAAAGGAAAGCTCCGTCTGCGTGCGTGACTTGCATATGCCAGATTAAAGGAAAGCTTTCGTCTGCGGGCTGTGCGATCCCTGCCTCGCTGGACCGGCTACGTGCGTGCCTTGGGGAGGGGGCCCGTTGACCGTGAGGGCCCGGGGCGGTCGCCCCCTCCCCCTTCAGGGCCGGCCCTGGGTGACTCACCTCTTCCACACCCTGTACCTCTCCGTTGCCGGTGGCACCCTCCGAGCAGAGCTTCCGCCAGCGGTGCTAGTTACTTCGCCTGACTGATCGGCTCCCTGACCCACTCGCGGATAGGGAATCTCGCAGCGGACTTGGGAATGCCAACCGATGGTGTATCTCAATTTCCCGGTCGGCTCCCGTCCCCGCAACCCTAGCCGCCGCCGCCTCCCCCTGCCCGTTGCCGGCGGGATCCGGGCGCCCTCGCCGGCGCACGGCCCGGAACCGGCCCTCCCTCACCCGCCCTTCCTCCCCTTCCCCTCCTTTCGCCCTCGCGCCGCCTCCCCGGGAGGCGGCTGGGGCGGCCCCCGCGCCGCTGCTCTCGGCCTCGCTCTATTGTTCCTCTCCCCTGCCGTCGCCGGCGGGCGCCCCCGGCTCCGGCCCGGGGGTGCCGACGGCGGCAGGATCTCCCTCCCCCGCGAGCGCGTCCTCCTGGCCCGGGGCAGGGGGGTGGCGGCGGTGTCGCTCGGCTTGACGGCGGTCCGGTGACCCGGCGGGGTGGCCAGCAGTAGACGTGGTGGCGGCGCTGCTCCTTGGCGGCGGGGCGGCGTGGTGGTGCTGGGTGACCGACGTCGCGCCCCCGTCCCAGATCTGGGCCCAGCGGGCCCCATATGGTTCCTAGCGGGCCGGCCCCTGGCGTGGCCTCATTGTCTGCGGCGCGGTGAGGAGGAGGAGCGGCTCGGATATGGGGCGTCGTCGCCGATGGCGTGCCGGCGGCAGCGCAAAGGCGGGAGCTTTACGGGCCCACAAGGGCTCGGCCGGGCCTGGTGTGCTCCTGCTATTGCGACCGGACGGCTACCGTCGTTGACGATGGAGGTGGGTCCCTCCCGCGTGCCGACGGTGCTGATGCCCTAGTCCCGGCTCTGATCCTTCGCCGCACTGCCCTCATTTCGTGGTGCCGTGGTGAGACGGCATAGGGGCCTCATGACCGCGTTGGCGCAGGGTGGTGGTTGGTTTGGTGGATGGATCCGGAGCGCCCGAGGTGAGGGTTGGGATCGGGGGTAACCCCTGTCGGCGTGGCCGACACCGGCACGGTGGCGCTTGAGGGTGCCACCTGACCTTCCGGGAGGGCGCCGGGGGCTACCCTGCCTCTCGCCTCGTCGTGTACCGGGGGAAACCCTTGGCAGCAGCGTCGTCATCGTCGCGATCCTTCTTGGAGGTGTTGATAGGTGCCGACGCTTCGGAGTGTTGGAGCCTAGGGATAGATTCTGGTGGGTGCAGCGATCGCGAGGCTTCTTCATTTTTGTTGATCCGCCGTTGTCGGCATTTGTTTCTTTTGTTCTTTCTCTGTCATTTTTTTAGGTGTGTCCCCAGCATCAATCCCTGTATGGTTCGGTTGGTTGCTTTGTATACAAAGCGGGGAAACCCTTTTTCGGTAATCTCGCAGCGGTGTGTAGTTGGTGTGATGGGCTAACTGGGCTGCATCGATGCTCTTGCGTGGCCTCTGGTGTCCAGATCGGGGCAGCGGCCGATCTGCTTGCTCTTGCGATGGAGCAAGAGTCTAGGGCGGTAGGGCCTACGGCAGCGTGACGTGGCTGCGCTGCGTGTCAATGATGGTGCGGCGGTGGCCTGCGAAGGGAGTGATGCCGCCGCTCAGTGTGACGTAGTACGGTAGTGGGGACGGTAGTAGTGCCTTGTCTGGGGTTTCCCGCTACAAACAGTTAGAGGGTGTTTGGATACTCTCTAGTCATGTGACTAGTAGTAGTCAGACTAGAAGTTTTTAGTCAGGCCCCGTTTGGAAGGTGACTACTACTAGTCAGCATTAAATGTCTCAGTATTAAATGTTCCTTGTGCAACACCAATTAGAAAAGAGAGAGGGGGACTTTAGTCAGTAAAAGTCAGGGGTGTTTGGAGGTTTACTGACTAAAGGTGACTACTACTAGTCTCTGGTCAGTAAAAGTTGGGGGTGGGGTGACTAGGGACTAAACTAATTTTAGTCACCCACTAGTCAGGGGTGTTTGGAAGTTTACTGACTAAAGGTGACTACTACTAGTCTCTAGTGTCTAGTCTCTAGTGATCCAAACACCCTCTTAGTTGCAGTGGTGTTTGCGCTGGTTTGCATGCATGTCTCAAGCGACATGGATGATGAAGTGGCGGTACTTTAATTTAGAAAACATATTTTAATTTCCAAATTAACATTTCGAAATTGTGCGAGCCCTTGTAGAAGACGGCCGGTGGGTGGACAGCGCAGAAGGTGAGCTTGATCTTGAGGCTGCCGCCCTCGAGCTCGGGGTCCGCGATCGGGCAGAAGGCGGTGGTAGAGTTGTCGCGGTCGGTGAAGTAGGCTTCGGGCTCGATGAGGATGAAGCGTGGGCGCTCGGCGCCGTCGTCGGGGTAGCCATGAGCAGGAGGGTTCAGGGACGGGCAACTCTTGTTGAGCCCCATGGATCCGAGATGTGGTGATGGATCCACAATTTCTGACCTCGGAGCTAGTGTGGATGGATTTAGTAAAGAGAGGCGATGAGAGTTGCAGGTGGAGACGGATTGGAGATGAGATTTGATGGTTGTAGTCGGAGTTGGAGTTGGATTCGGAGTGCGGTAACATGGGTGGCGAGCTTGCGCGCGGGAAAGAAACGATCCATCGATTCAATCTACTAGTGGAAGCTGAATGCTTTTGCTTCTGAATTGGCTTGTTTACAAGTCAAGGAGCCGGGTCCTTTTATAGGCCGAGATGTGCGCGCGCGCGCACACACACGGAATTACGTGGCTACTACCATGGCCACGCAAAGCCATTTCCTAGAAACTAACTAAAACCACGACGAGTAAATCAGAACGGAGGGAGTACTACGTAATTGCTTGCACATCTATAGTCTACTTCTAGTCAACTTCGTTGCACAGCTAAGTGAACTACCAGGAAACTACTAGGTTTTTTGATAAAAGACTTTTCATTAAATAAATATATCGAGGTGATACATTCGTATCGAAAGAAAACCCGACCTCTGCATAGCTAGATGCACACAGCCAAAAAATTCAGAGCACCCTAACAATAAAATAATTTGATACAATGCCAAGCAATAAATCGTGTCTAGCCTAAGGAGCGGTACATCCTATTCGTACATCACACCGCCATCCATGGGGGTAGAAAACCTCCCTGGCCGTACGCTCCAGCCGTGTAGACGCCATCATAAAAAGGACCTTGTGCTCCAGCTTCCGCAGGATAGACCAAGTACGGAGCCATCGTGTACAAACATGAATAACCTGCATAGGAGACGAGACACATTTATTGTTAAAAACCACATCATTCCTTGTAAGCCATGTTGCCCAGCATAAGGCCGCCGCGCCCACAAGAATATGTGCAGAAAATAGTTTATCAATACCGCACAACCAGTTGCCGAAAATATTCCATGCACTACGAGGTGGGTATAAATTAGAAGCTACTTGGACCATGGCCCAAACTGCCCGAGCGAATTTGCACTTAAAAAATAAGCGTTTGATAGACTCGTCATGTTGGCAAAGGATACATGTCTTGGAACCATGCCAGTTTCATCGTGCCAGACTATCTCTAGTTAGGATGTCTTCTTTGTTTAGAAACAAGAGGAAAATCTTCACTCTTAGAGGAATTTTTAGCTTCCACAATTTCCTGTTATCTACTGGAACATCACAATGAACCATTGCATCATACATGGATTTGACCAAAAATTTGCCATTCTGACGCAAGTTCCATCGAAAAGTGTCCGGCTCATCTGACAGTTGAATGTCCTCCAGGCGAGTGAGTAATTCATTCCATGCTGCCAGACGAGTGCCCAAGATCCCTACGGATAGAAACATCGGGGTTTTCTTATCCTAAGACTTTGTTTGATCGTGAAAAATTTATGTCTAACAATCCGGTACAAGCTCGGATATTGCACCATTAGTGAGTTGTTCCCAGAAACGAACCTAAGAACCATCCCTAACCGAGAAGGTCCCATATTGGAAGAATAATTCCTTGGCCTTCATGACACCACTCCAAAAATGTGAATCCCCAGGTTTCCAATGAATTTGAGACATGGCATTGGATCCCACATACTTGTTGCGAATGATTTCCTGCCATACTCCATTCTCAGTGAGTAGTTTATAAACCCACTGGCTGAGAAGAGCAATGTTTTTAATCTCAAGATCTTGGATTCCCAGCCCCCTTGACTTTTAGTACTGCATAATACGGTCCACCTAGCCAGTCGATATTTCTTGGTTTCATTATCACACTGCCAAAAAAATCTGAGTCTAAAGTAGCCTAGACACTGTAGAACCCCTTTCAGCAGGTGAAAGAATGACAACATATATAAAACCATGTTGCTTAGGACAGAATTGATTACATGTTGCTTAGGACAAAATTGATTAAGATCAATCGCCCCCCGTAAGACAAGAGTTTGGCCTTCCAACTGGCTAAACGTTTCTCAAGTCTCTCTTACACATGCTTCCACTCAGCGATAGTTAAACGCCGCTAGTGTATGGTAATACCCAGATACCGAATCGGAAACTGCCCGAGCTGGCATCCAAAAATCTCAGCATACTCAGGTGTTGATTCTGCAGCATCGCCAAAGCAAAAAAGTTCGCTCTTATGAAAATTAATTTTGAGGCTGGCCAGAAAGTTCCTCAAAAGCACATAAGAGCAGCTTGAGATTTCTTGCCTTATCTAGAGCATGATCCATGAATAGTAACGTGTCATCCGCATATTGTAGAATGGATAGACCATCTTCTACCAAGTGTGGAATGACCCCACTAATTTGACCATCCAGCTTAGCCCGCTCAACAAGGGTAGCTAGCATGTCGGCCACAATGTTAAACAGAATAGGAGATGCGGGGTCGCCTTGACGAAGCCCCTTCCTTGTCTGAAAATTGTTGCCAACGTCATCATTAACTTTTATGGCCACACAACCTCCAGAGACAAAGCTCTCTACCCAGCGACACCATTTTTGTGAAAACCCTTTCATGCGTTGCAACAGAAAGGGACACTTAACTTTACTGTAGGCTTTCTCAAAATCAATTTTAAGAATGACACCGTTCAACTTTTTTCGGTGCAGTTCATGTACAGTTTCATGCAGGACGACTACTCCATCTAACATGTTGCGGCCTTGCATAAATGCTGTTGAGTGGGTTTTACGACATGTTCTGCTACACTGTTCAACCGATTAGTCGCCGCCTTCGTAAAGCCAAGGAAGCTACAAGGTAAATACCACTTCCTTACAAGCCAAGGAAGCTACTGCCGCTGGTGGAGTATTTAACCAAAAACTACCACAATTCACGGAACCGTGACGAAAAACTACCACTTTACGATTTTGTCTCAAAAACTACCACTTTTTTGCTAATCTATGACTAAAAACTACCATGTCATGGAACCGCCCACTTCGCCGCGGTTAATCACGTTTCTGCCAGGCCGGGCCCATATTTCAGGCGCCAGCGGGCCAACATGTGCAGCCGGAGCCGCACTTCGCCGCAGGTGCAGCCGCGGAAGCCGCTCGCCGCTGGAGTCGCCGGCCGTGGCCGCGGGTGCCCCCCCTCCCCGCCGCCCTTCGCCCCTGGCTGCGCTGGTCGCCGCCGCCGACGACCTTCGCCGCTGGAGCCGAGGGTCGCCGCTGGAGCCGCCGGGCTGCGG
>NC_041383.1:26167213-26170978 GCF_002162155.2 Triticum dicoccoides
CTCCCCGCGCGCGCCGGCGAGCAGCAGCAGCTCCGCCGCGCACCCCCTGCGCCGGCGAGCAGCACTTACATGCGGGCCAGGTCTATCATAAACGTGTTTAAAATGGATGAATCTGTTGATTTACACACATGGTAGTTTTTAGTCATAGATTAGCAAAAAAATGATAGTTTTCGGGACAAAATCGTAAAGTGGTAGTTTTTCGTCACGGTTCCGTAAATTGTGGTAGTTTTTGGTTAAATACTCGCCGCTGGTGCTGCGTGCATGCAACCGAAGACTATGGTTGACCCAACAGTCTCAGTCTTGAAATAATGATAGAAAGAGGAGGAAGAGGCGGCTGGCGCCTTGGTTTGCTCCCCACCAGTCTCACTCCGACTCCGACTCTGATTGCAATCTCATCTCGAATCGGTCTCCACCTCCGATTCGTATCCCCGCAACCTCCCCCTACTTAAATCTGTCCACACACCCAACAAGAGCCAGCCGATGTGGGATTGATCCATGCACACCCAGGACGAACACCTGGATCTGGGGTCGATGGATCTCGCTGCTGCTGCTCATGGCCACCATGCAGGAGTAGACGAACGGCCGATCATCCGCAGGCACATAAGCCTCAAGGACTGCCCGTCCCTGACCCCGCCTGCCCACGGCTACCCCGACGAGGACAACGGCGGCGAGCGACCGCCCTTCGTCCTTCTCGAGCCGTACGCCTACTTCGCCAACCGCGACAACGCCACCACCGCGACCTGCGAGATCGCGGACCCCGAGCTCGAGGGCAGCAGCATCAAGGTCACCTTCTGCGCCGTCCACCCGCCGCGGGTCTCCTACCTGTGCGTTTACGCCGTCGGCCTGGGCAACCCCGTGTTCGCCGACCCGCCGGAAATCATCGCCACGGAGGCGGCCGGGAGCCTCGCCCTCATACGCGTCCTCATCGGCGACACACCGCTCGACGCCGTGCTCTACGACTGCAAGCGAGAGGAGTTCTTTGTGTACGACGCCCGCGGCCCCTCGCTGGTGCACCTCCCGCACCCCGGCCACCACCACTGCTTTATCGACGGCACGGCAGCCATCGTGCGGCGCCATGACGATGGAGCCGGCGGCCACGACTGCAGGAGCAGCAGCAACTGCGGCTACGTCATTGCCGCGCAGTCTCGTTGGTTCGGGTTCGACAACCCTTCCCATCTCTGGCTGTACCACTCCGACACCGGCGCCTGGAGCAAGCAGCCGGTGGCGGTCCTCGAGCCACTCCCCGACAACTACACGCACAAGACGATCGTCATCGGAGGAGACAAGGGCACGGTGGCCTGGGTGAACCTCTCAGGCACCATCGTCTTCTCCGACGTGCTCGACGAGCGCCCCACGCTCCGCTTCTTGCCACTGTCGCCGCCAGTGGAGCCGACCGACGCGTCTACCCGGGACGTGGCCGTCCTCGGTGGCTCCATAATCAAGTACGTCGACCTGCAGCCCAGCGCGCATGGCTGGAAGGCCACGGTGTGGAGCATCGGCATTCGTGCTACTAGCTTGTCTCCGGAGGACTGGCGCATCGATTATGAGCTCGACTCCTCTGAGTTGCGACCAGACATTGATGGTACGGTAGCTCCCCACATTGGCCTGCCCAAGCTGAGCCTGCAAGAGGACGGTATTGTGTACTTCCTCACCAAGGTTGACTACCGCGACACAGGTCTCCCAGCATGGGTGCTCGCCGTTGACATGAGGAACAAGACCGTCCATAAAGGGGCAGAGTTATTTAGCCCCACCAGGAGCGCCGGTTTCTCCTTCGACTATGATTCTAGTAGCATCTCCAAATATCTCAGAGTTGCTCCACGTGTTAATTGAACACACCGTGGAGATAGTCATAGACCATGAACAACGTACGAAATTAACATTCATGAGATGGAAGCGTACGTAAAGCAGCATTTATATTAGGGTGGATAAATAGCGGTTTATTGGATCATCTTTTTATTTCTTCCAAAGTACTATTGTTGGGAATGCTAAATCTTAGTCGATTGAGACTTAACGAAGTCTCGGTCGAAACTATATCATGAGATCTGACGTGTAGATCTGTGTAAAATTTTCTTCTTACATTTTATATGTTCATTTTTTTTCTTTTTCAAAAAGGGGAATGATCCCGGCCCCGGAGAAAAAAAATGTTCTTTCATTTGACTGAGACTTCGTTAAGTCTCAATCGACTGAGATCTAGTGACACACTTTTATGAAATTATGAACTGAGCATAATCTGCCCATCGGGATTCAGGTCCTAGACTTATCACGGATGATCACATTTTCCCCCTGGATTTATTCTAGCTTTCCGCACACTATTCTTTCAACGGTATAGCGTGGCTGTCTACTAGGAGGTGTCTATGACAACTTCTTTAATATCAAGATCCGCTGGCTCAGTCTGTCGGAGGTGCTCATAGTGTAGGGTGAGTGCGTGTGTGTGTGTGTGGGCATCTGTGTATGTATTGTGTTTCTCATATAAAATATTTATGAACTTTGTAACTTTGTGCAAATTTCTTTTATTTGGTGCAGAGCTCTAAAGTGCATCATCTAACGAATATCTTCTCAAAGGTTTATGTTGTACGACTAGATATAAGGTTTATATTGTCAAAGATTTACATATACGTGTTTATGATGAACTTTTTATATATAAATGGTGCTTTTAATTGAAGCATAATTTAACATCAAGACGATACAAACACACTGATCACACAACCAATCTCTACATGATTAGAATGCACATAACCAACATCAACACATACACAAAAAATAGTACATTTGCAAAAACTAGTCATACAAGACTGAAACTATGCCTAGACAAAGGAAAAAATAAAAAAATAAAAAAATGAATCGTTCAAAACAACAGATGATGAAATACAATAACCATCAGAATCAACCATCTCTGTACAACACAAGAAATTATACAATAAGGTGGACAATACACTTATATTCCGACATTTATATGATTCATTCACTAGAGAATTATTGAAATGTTGAAGAATCATCTTAAATCCAAACATCAGTTAACCCAAATTATAGACCCAACCGACCAAAAATTATGCATCGACATGTCAACTTCAAAATTCATCTTAAAAAACTACTCGAATGCACAATTATCTAGAAATCATCACAATATTTATATCAATCGGATACATTAAATAGCTTATTCACGATTCACAACCGTAAGTACTTTTGAAATAAGGTCGTGACAACGAATAACAAGACAGCTCTCACAACATCCCAAATCAAGGCAACAATAATGCGGCTGCGAAGCCAACCAGGAGCGAGAAGCATGCCGGCACCAGCGATGCGGCACCGTTCTTGGGCGCCGGAGGGGAATCCGGAGCGGGAGCGGGAGCGGGTGGTGCCAGGTCGTGCTCGAGCGCATGCACGGTGGCCTCGTCGATGTGGAGCGACTTCTCGAGGACAGCGTCCAGGATGCCGGACACGAAGAGCGTAACGGGCAGCGAGATGGTGCCGGGTCTGGCGCTGCCGAAGGCCGAGAAGGCGCGCGCCATGTGTTCGCCGCCGTTGAACTGGAAGTGCACCATGCCCTTGGGGAACACGAACATGTCGCCCGTCTGCAGCGTCCGCGCGTACAGCTCGTTTTTGGTCTCGTCGACGAGGCCCACCATCAGCGGGCCCTGCACCACGTACAACAGCTATAACACGTACTACTCCCTCTCATCCACACCCACTGGTGGAAAAAGGGCCTTTGGTCGCGGTTCGCAACTGCCATTAGTCGCGGTTGCGCAACCGCGACCGACCGGGCGC
>NC_041383.1:26171855-26176390 GCF_002162155.2 Triticum dicoccoides
GAAGTGGTCGGAAGCGAGCTTCTGGACTAAGCATCCACCGGAGGTTATTCCTCTGAGCATTGGTATCACTCGGAACCCGCTCAGAGGTGTATCTCCGGATCATCTCACAGACATAGTATCCACATAGATTGGTCTCCGGTGGCTGAATATCCCCAGCATTCTTAGCCTTTAACATTTTGAATTCTAGCTCTTTTTTGAATTCACCGACCTTTGTATCTACGAACCGTCTCCAAACCCTACGAGGCAAAGAAAATTAAATGAACAAGAGAGTTATTAATTAGTTACTTGATATTAGGAAATGAACGAAATAGGCCGATCGATATAGAGCGCAAATGAATGAAAATAATTACTTCTGCAGCATTCTTCTCATGCCGCCCCAAAGCTTTGGATCCATATTCACAGAGTCGTGGACGAGACATTCTGAGGTGTTAACTTTAATTATTAGCAGAATCCAGTGGAACCTGCGGACACGATACATGCACAGTACGTCATGCATAACTCATCGATTAGCCGGCCACATACCATGCATGGAGTAAACAAAAGAGAATGTGCTCAAGACAGAAACACTCACTCAAAATGGTAAGGAAATAGAATATCACTTTTGAGTTCCTGCTTTGTAAGAAACTGCCACAGGTCTGCCTCCACGTCGGCGGGGTGACGCTCCAACACATGTCCATTAACGATGTGTGGGTCAATGAACCCAACATCATGGATGTTCCTTACTCTGCATTCCTTAATCTTCATTCTGCATGTATAATAGCGGACACAACAATATAGTTAGGACATATATATAGTGCAGGCAATATGAACGAGATGGGGTAGAAATTAATAAATCACTTACAGAACGTAGCAACTGATGATAGATTTATCGAGCTCGCGCAGATTGAAAAGCTGGAACAATTCACTCAGTTCAATTTGTACATAGTAATGTTTGAAGTGATGCTCATGTCTAACTTCCGCATAAATATATTCTTTGGCGTTTTTATTTTTTATGTAACCCTTGTACCATTTCAGCAGACCTTTCATTTGTGGAGGTAGATCCTTTTCCTGCGCAGGCTCGACGAGAGGCCCATTCTTAACATATGTAATTACTACCTCCTTCACTGGCGCCTCATCAAGGCCTAACAGTTCACGAAGAGTAATACCTAAGTTGGCCGCTTGTTCTCTGGCACTCGTTACAGTCAATCCCTGTGCTGCCGCAGCTTGTATGATCTCGGGGGCATGCGGACAGAAGGCTTCCACTATAAGCGGGGCAATCGATTGTTTACTTTGTTCCCCGAGCTGGGCAACTTGTTTCCCGCTTTTTTTACTTTCGGCCTTCTCCCGCTCTTTGTTCTCCTTGAACATGAGTGCCTGCCTGCGAAGTTCACGTGCATAGTCGTTAGGCAGATTCTTCGCGGCTTGGGACGGTGTGCTCAAAAATGACTTAGCCCACTTCTTTTGCTCATCAGAAAATACTGGCTTGGGCTCGGGCTCTCTTTTCTTCTTGCAGTCCGCCTTCCATTTCTCTAAATCAGCAGCCGCGGCCGCGTCGACTTCCTCGGCACTACGTTCCCAAGGCCTTGTGGGGAGAGGCTTCAGTGATGGCTCCGTTACCTTTGTGGTCTTAGGTACATAAGGGTCCGGGTTAATAATCCAGGACTGCTTCTGCTTCTTTGCCGGAGGTGGATTGGGGGGCGGCGTCTGATCACCCGCCGGACGAGGACTGGGGGGCGGCGGCTGATCACCCGCCGGACGTTGTGGACTGGGGGGCGGCGTCGGCTGACGTGACGGAGGTGTAGGTGAACCGCCACCACCACCACCACCACCACCACCACCACCACCACCGCCACCACCACCACCGTAGGAGGGTGGACTTGTTGTCCTTGGCGCCTCGCCTGGAAACTTGATAAACTTCTTTTGCCATAGAATGAAATGGCGCTTGACATCTCCAAGTCTTTTCTCCCCTTCAGGTGTAGCAATGTCAATCTCCAGGTCCTCAAACCCTTGGACTATGTCCTCCACCGTGACACGAGCATAGCCATCTTGAATGGGGTTGTTGTGGTGGAGTGCTCCAGGTAAACATGGTAAAGCACTGCCGATGGCTACCTTCATGGACATGTTCCCGATAGGATAATACAGATGACATTCTTTCATCTCCTTTATATCGTCCACGGGGTAGCGAGGATGCTCCGGTGAAGTAATTTCGACCACCAGAGGCTCCGGTGCAGTAATTTGGACCACCAGAGGCTCCGGTGCAGTAATTTCGATCGTCGGTGCATCTGCACCAGCCGGTGGGGCCTCCGTGGAAGCCACGCTGCTTCTCCGCTGCTGGCTTCCGAGATCCGCTGGATGATCTTCATGCTGCACCCGAGCTGCATCTCTTTCGGCTACTAGTACACTCATGGTTTTCTTCATCACATCCATTTCCGATGCCAACCGCGCCACAACATCTGCTTCCCGATCCATCTTTCTCTTACGGCTTCTGTAACCGTATGGGTCATCGTTCTGGGGGAACCCTATTTTCCACGGAATGTGCCCCATGCCTCGTACACGTCCTCCGTGTTTAGGATTCCCGAGGGCTTTTGTCAGCGCGTCGTTCTCTCTGTTGAACTTGATCTTCCCCTGTTGAGCATCCCTCATTGCGTTAATAAGGGCTTGGGTGGGTTTAATTAATTTGCCCCGGTAAACACACTCCCCTGTCTCCGGGTTCAGCGTTCCCCCATGCACGTACCACCAGCTTTTGGCCCTTGGGTCCCATCCCTCCGTACCTGGACGGATTCCTCGCGCCCTCAGCTCGTTCTCCATCTTCTCCCACCTAGGCTCCCAAAGGCGATACCCTCCTGGCCCCATAACATGATTGTACTCCTTCTTAGCCGCATTTTCCTTATTTTTTTTTGATATTTGAATGAACTGCTCCGATTTCTTTTGCTTCACAAATTCTGGCCAATCATGTTTCAGTTTCTCATATTGTCCTTTGAAATCCGGAGTCTTGTTCTGCTTGACAAAGTCATGGGCTAGATTTTGCTTGAATTTCCGGAATGCGTCGGCCATCTTATGAAGAGCGAACTGTTTGACTAGCCTCCTCCTCTCCTTGTTTTCCTCAATCTTGTTACCCTCCTCATCGAATTTGTTGTATTCCGGAGGTAGAACGAAATGTTCCATAAGCTTCTTGAAGCAATCTTTTTTTGTTCTCTTATCGACAAAAGTGAAACCATCAATTCGTGCCTTCTTTGGCTCATTCCACTCCTGGACGGTGATCGAGACGTTGTCTCTAACAATGGCTCCGCATTGGCTGACAAACTTGGTGGCGTTCTTGCGGGGCTCCAGCGGCCTGCCGGTTGTACTGTCGACAACCTCGATGGTGCATGTTTCTCCTTGTTTCATCGTCTTGGTTGCGCCACGCTTTGACGACGTACTCGATTGTTTCGACGATCCGGCCGAGGGCTAAAATAAGAAAGAGTCGCGCGCGTTAGTACACACATATTTATTCAAATCAGTTAGTTTGTATCACCAGAGGCTCAATGTATATATATACCTCGGCGCCGGAGGTGGTTGCTACTTCCATTTGAAGATCGTCGTTTATCGACGTTTGTTCGGCATCATCTTGCTGACGGCGCCCTTCATCTTCACCGTCAAGGTTCAGATAAGAAGAGATATCATCTTCTTCTTCTCCGGTCGGCACATATAGAATATCGCCGTTTATGATGCCGAACATATGTGCTTCACCGTCCGGATCATAGTTGTCCATAATCGGGTCAGCTCTATCGTCCGCCATTATGTCAGTCCTGAAAACATGTAGTAAAAACAAATTAATTAAGTGAAGAAGGAGGGCGGTGGCGGTGGCGGTGGCGAAAGGGCGGTGGCGAAAGGAGGGGGCGAGGAAGGGGTGGGAGAGGGTGTCGCGGTAGAGCGCGAGACGGGGCGGCAGACGACGGCGTCACGGAGAGGGGAGGCGAGGACAACACATTTATAACCCTCGCCGTCCCCTCTCGATCCCTAAAAAAACACCGCGCGCATCGCCGCCCCCCTCGCCGCCCCTCTCCGTATAAACAAATTGTCCGAACAGAGCTTGGAGTAGACTGGCTAGGGTTTGGCCAGGGATGCGGATGGAGACGAATATATGTGGGGTCGGGATGGCCCATGTGCAGGGCGGGGGGTGCTGGCCACACTCTTTTTTCTTTTCTTTTTCATTTCATTTCATTTTTTCTTTTCCTGTTTTTATCCTTTTCATCTTTAAAAATTATTCGTGTATTTCAAAAAATTGATTTTATTAGACACAAAAAATTCTTTCACGTATTTTCACGTATTTAATTTTAAAAATTCTTTCTTTTTTTCTTCTTCCTTTTTTTTCTTCTTTCTTTTTTTCTTCTGTTGTTTTCTTCCTTTTTCTTTTTTTCTTCCTTTTTCCTTTTTTCTTCCTTTTTCTTGTTTTTCTTCTGTTTTTCTTTTGTTTTCTTCTTCCTTCTTTCTTCTTCTTCCTTTTTCCTTTTTCTTTCTTCTTCTTCTTTCTTTTTCTTCTTCCTTCTTCTTCTTCTGCCGGCGCGCGGAGGACG
>NC_041383.1:26179116-26190103 GCF_002162155.2 Triticum dicoccoides
GTTGTAATGCTTGCCTTTCTTTCTTACTGGATGAATTTTCGGAAGAAATCGACGATGCCCAAGGTACACGTTCTTCTTACAATTTGGCAAATGTACACTTTCAGTCTCATGTAAGCAGTGCGTGCATGCATTGTATCCCTTATTTGACAGTCCCGAAAGGTTACTAAGAGCAGGCCAATCGTTGATGGTTACGAAAAGCAACGCTCGTAGGTCAAATTCCTCTTGTTTGTGCTCATCCCACACACGGACACCACCCCACAGCTGTAAAAGTTCATCAACTAATGGCCTTAGGTACACATCGATGTCGTTGCCGGGTTGCTTCGGACCTTGGATGAGCACTGGCATCATAATGAACTTCCGCTTCATGCACAACCAAGGAGGAAGGTTGTAGATGCATAGAGTCACGGGCCAGGTGCTATGGCTGGAGCTCTGCTCGCCAAAAGGATTCATGCCATCCGTACTTACAGCAAATCTTATGTTCCTTGCGTCAGCTGCAAAATCTTTGAACCATCTGTCGATCTTTCTCCATTGCGTTCCATCTGCGGTGTGTCTCAACTCCTCGTCCGACTTACGGTCCTCTTTGTGCCATCGCAACAACTTGGCATGCTCTTTGTTCCTGAACAGACGTTTCAACCGTGGTATTATAGGAGCATACCACATCACCTTGGCGGGAACCCTCTTCCTGGGTTTCTGGCCCTCAACATCGTCACCAGGGTCATCGTCTCTGATCTTATAACGCAATGCAGTGCATACCGGGCATTCATTCAAATTCTCGTATTCACCGCGGTAGAGGATGCAGTCGTTGATGCATGCATGTATCTTCAGAACCTCTAAACCTAGAGGGCAGACAACCTTCTTTGCTTCGTACGTACTGGCGGGCAACTCGTTATCCTTTGGAAACATATTCTTCAACATTTTCAGCAAGTTTTCAAATGCCGAGTCAGCTACACCTGCCTCTGCCTTCCATTTCAGCAAATCCAGTGTGCAGCCCAGCTTTTTCAGACCATCATCGCATCCGGGGTACAGCGCCTTTCTGTGATCCTCTAACATGCGATCCAAATTCTCCCTCTCCTTTTCAGTTTCGCAGCATCTCCGTGCATCAGCAATGGTCCGACCAAGATCATCAACGGGATCATCACGTGCCTCTTCTTCACCTTCCCCTTCACCTTCAGCATCCTCCATGAAAGTATCATCGAAATGAGCAAGATAGCTTTCATCGATGAAATCATCCCCTTCTTCATCTTCTTCCATTATAACCCCTCTTTCTCCATGCTTGGTCCAACAATTATAGCTTGGCATGAAACCGTGCCGAAGCAGATGCATGTGAACATCTCTTGAGGAAGAGTAACCCTTCTGATTCTTACAGATAACACATGGACAGATAACAAAACCCCCCTGCTTGTTCGCATTAGCCACTACGAGGAAATCTTTCAAACCCGTAGTGAACTCGCCGGAGAGTCGGTTACCGTACATCCATTGCCGATTCATCTGCATTATTATAATATAAAATATATAATTAACCATCATGCATTTGTTAAACTAACTAGCTACAAACAATATAAATTAAACAATGAACTGCACACATGCATATTTTATCAATGACACACATGCATGAAAGGTTCAAGTTGCTAACCGCGATCGAGGAGGAAAAAATAAATGAGGAACCTCAAGTGTGGCTCCAACACTTCATATCATGTTTGTTTCACCCTCTTAGGGCATTTCATCAAACACCTTGTGTGCATAAGAGGAACCAAAAGCAAACCTACACCCCCTTGTGAAGCTTGTGAAGAGAAGTGGCACCAAATGGCTAAGTGAGCGTGCTGAACTGGTATATATAGGGGAGGAGCTTTATTCGCGGTTGGCCTGGCCAACCGCGACTAAAGGCCTTTGCGCACCTTTAGTCGCGGTTGGCCTGGCCAACCGCGACTAAAGCCCCTCACGTGCACCAGCTGGCCACCGAGCGCCCTGGGCCCAGGCCTTTGGTCGCGGTTCGTCTGCCGAACCGCGACTAAAGACTTCATTAGTGGCGGCTCCTACAATTTCGCGACTAATGGGGCTGGACGGAAGCCTCTTTTTCTACCAGTGACCCATATTATTACTAGTAGAATGCCCGTGTGTTGCCACGGGCCAACAAATGAAATTGTGTAAACAATGCTCATTTTCCTCCCCAGAAACGAGCATATTGCACGCAATGTTCAACCACAACACAAATGCAAGCATATTCTTCTCTCTATTCTTACAAACATGACACACCCCTCTAGCCGCCCTTTCCCATTAAACTTGCCGTTCATCACCTTCTCTGTCCATACATCATTCACCCTCTCAATCTATTGCCCCTTAATTTTGCATGTAGCTTCCATGTCATTGTTTCGTTGTCTCGGACGGTACAAAAAAACCCTACCACGTCACCTTCTTCTAGATCTATTTCTAATCCAAGGAAGCTAAATCTAGTTGAATGACCGTGCGTTGCCCTGAAAAATAAAATTATCTATGAAAACACATATCATAATATCATTATATGGAGTTTGTACATCACATGCTTATGACTATGTTTCTCCAAGCATGCATTTCAATTTCCACCCTCACCAAAATATATACTTACATGTGCTCCTTCAACCACACAAATACGTATTATCCCCCCCTCCATGAAATTCGCTTTGCATCATTGTGTTGCACATGTGATATTTAAAAACAAGGAAGCGAGTGGTGTCATCAGCATTAGTCATCTACATTTGGCACCCAGGAAGAAGGCACAATTGGCTTCTCTGACCAGATTTGATTCTATCTAGGTGTTACTCTTCTATATTGACGAGTTCCGTCTGTGAAGCGAATTCTAGGCTTCCTCCTGTTCAACATAGGTACCAAATTTGAGATGCAAAACTTTAAGATGTACATGATTTCTTGCACAAATCCTCTTGCCGAATCATGGAGCTTCAAATTTTCTGTGGACAAAATCATCCGAGTGCAGTGTATTCCAATGCTCGAGTAATAAACATATACAACAAACTTTTGAGTCTATGAATTTATGATAGTGAGGAGTATAAACTATGAAACATAGATTGGAATCTCATGAGGTCAGTACAACTTAAATGAAGTTCCTAAAGAATATAAGTTGAAGATTTCGTAACATATCAGTTGGTATTTCAATGATAGTTGGACCATAAAGTTTGCAAGCTAGTTTCCCTTCTAAGAAGGGCCAAATACATTCCTTATAAACAGCTGGAACTCTATGTCCTTAGTAAGTTTCCCGAAAAAAGCGACACTTGCACCATCATGGATGTCCGAGTACTTCGCATGCTATTTCTCAAATAAGAATGCACTGGTAACTCTGATGTGCGATTCTTGATAGAGCTACCCACATTATATGATATACATTAAACATTTAGCAATTACATACATATCTTCCATGCAACTGGCTATTATATACCATTCAACCACATACACGTTTCTGACTTTATCAAACTGATAGGCAAAAAAACACAGGATTTAAGATTTATTTGATGGACAAATTTGATATTACCACTACCAAGCATTATATGCAATTGATATTAATCCCAAACACTGAATATATATCTTTTGATAAAAAGATTGAATTCATAGTTACACACAAGATTCAAGTAGTTGATGATATATAGAGATCAACAGCGTGCCAAATTTAACTTGGGACTCATGAATTGAAATTCAACAACAAAATATTATATGTAGGAAAATAATTGAACCAAACCTTCATATATACGATGGTTTTGTGAAATGCAACAACAATACACTCATGACTCATAGCTAAATGCCCGTGCATTGCCACGGAGTTCTAAAAATATATGGAGGTTGCCATGGAGTTATAAATATATGTAGGATTCATAGGTCGGTGTTGACTTGGGCGATAGGATGAGTTAATCGAAAGGAGGTCGGTTATAGGATGGGGTCAAAGAAAACCTAGGTAAAGATGATGCCAAATGCAGTCTGCAACCCATGTCAACCCATGCGCTAGAACTGGATAGCTATCTTCATGGACACAAATATACCATTGTTTGGTTCTATTCTCTTTTAGTTTGTAGAGTAAGAATTTGAATAATTTGAGTATCATTCTATCTCTCAATTGTTGAGAAATTGTGATCAAACCATGCAATGAAGGAACCAAATCAAAAGAAGCTTTCACTTGTGCTTTCTAGCCATTTAAAATAAGCATGTGGCATCAAATTATTTAATGGTGTGTCAGCCAATTCCATGATTTTCTAGAAGGGAGAGGCTCGCACTTCACAATATTCATAATTTCAAGGTATGAAAACCTTGCACACACACCTAAATTCAATAAAATATACGACAAATATATAAACAATTATACAATACACACTTGTGACACTATAAACAAATAACTTCAGTTCATGACAGCCTGATCATCCCAGGCCCAGCTTCCAGGGTTTCCACCCCTCCCACCATGTACGGCCCCCCCTCCCACCTCCGTTTTTTGTCTCCCCTCCCCTTTCGCAAAAGAAAACGGTTTTACCCATGCATGTTCACCGCTGGAAATAAGCCCCAACTCATGCATGCACATGCTTTAAAAAAAAGCCGGCCGACCCGAAAAGGAAATCTTGCCCACACACTCCGGAGGTGAGCTCGTCCAATCTTGCCACCACTCCATCTCCCCCGATTGTCGTTCTCCACCTTCCCAGCCCTCGCCACTTCACCTCCCCCATCCATGCACCGCTTTTGTAGGCAGCCCCTGTCATCGTCGCCTTCATCGATGGCCCCCTCGCCACCACCACAGCGTGATGCCTTGCCATCATCTCCATGCCCCCATCAGTTGCGTCCACTAATTAAATAGTGGGACCTACAAACAGATTATACACTAAAAACTTAGTATGCAAGATTAGTGCAAACCCAAACCAGATTCAGCGAACTAAACCAAATATAACTCCCAGGCAAAGAAGGGTACCTCCCCATCAGTTCCATAGAGTCACACGATCAACAACATATACAGATTTCCGATCAGATGAGTAGACAATGTTGCGAACCTCCCCAGACCATTCTGCAAAGGGTTACAAAATGGTAGATAGAAAATAGAGATGCATTTTATGTCCTCGTAGAAAGGACATATAGATATAATATATATGTCCAGAAATTTACCTGGAGCATGTACATTTAGAATTTTGTTAGCAACTCACCTGTAGAAGGCATAAAAATTGAGGTCACCAGACACAAAATTAAAAAATACATACACATCATGTATGTTCACGATCATGTGAAGTGAAACAATTTTGAACAATAAACCGAAAAATGACGTGTTAAATTAGTCTACGTTCCCAGGAGGCCAAACAGAAATCAAAAGATGTGATGTTCAGTTATCAGTCTACAAACTGAAAGGCATTGTGCTATTCATGACAGTTCTCTTGAACTTCTGATGCAAGAATGCAAATTCGAATGACAAGAATAGACGGTGCCCCTTAATATAGACCCAAAATTAATTTAGTAAACCCATTGATCACAAGATTTTCCGACAGAAACACGATAGACTTCCCGACCTAGCCCTAGAACGGAACCCGTAACGTCCCCCGCCGCTCGGTCCCAAGCCCGCACTGTCGTGGGCGCCTCCCACACCGGCAGCATCCCTTCGGGGTCCCCAAGATGACGAGCAATCCGGCGCGGCGGAAAGGGCTGGCACTGAGGAGCAGCGACTCGGTCGGGAGCCTGGCCAGCGCCAGCGGCTCCCTCCATCATCGCCGCCCTCGGCCACATCCAACGCGGTCGTCGGCCACGAAGAGGCGGACGAGCCCGGCAGCAGGGTGTTGTCCCTCCCATCGCTTTCATGTTCGACTACTCTTCCTTGGATCGCCTACCACCACAGATGCAGGGATCCTCTTGACTCACACGCCGACCATGCCTCAACTAGCGAGCATCGGCGCATCGCCGGCGCGCTCCTCTGTGCTCTCCCTCCTCTCTTCCATGGTTGGCACAAGGGAGGGATGAGACGGGCAGGAGAGAGCCTCTTTATCTAGATCAGGCAGGGGTTAGGTTTGGAAAGAGTAAATCAGCTGGAGCGATTGAGGGAAGGAGATCGGAATGGAGCAGGGCGCAATTGAAGGGTATGGCAAGAAGAACTTTTTTGGAAAGCTTTGATTCTGGTGATAATTACCATATTCAAAATTTCCTTAGTTATAGCCTTACCATACATGGATTGATTTATTACTATAATTATCATATTTGAGATTTCTAAGTTTATAGCCTTACCATACGTGGATTAATTGTGATTGATTACCATAAATACGTTGGGTATTGTCGGCCAGACGAGAAAGAGAAAAACCGGTGGGAGGGGGGTGGTGGGAGGTGGGACGAAGAAAAACCGGTTGAAAAAAACCCGGTTGAAAATAAACCGGTTGAAAGTGGGGGGGGGGGACTATTCAACCAATTCGTCCATTAGGAGTAGAGATTATCAGTCTACAAACTGAAAGGCATTGTGCTATTCATGACAGTTCTCTTGAACTTCTGATGCAAGAATGCAAATTCGAATGACAAGAATAGACGGTGCCCCTTAATATAGACCCAAAATTAATTTAGTAAACCCATTGATCACAAGATTTTCCGACAGAAACATGATAGACTTCCCGGCCTAGCCCTAGAACGGAACCCGTAACGTCCCCCGCCGCTCGGTCCCAAGCCCGCACTGTCGTGGGCGCCTCCCACACCGGCAGCATCCCTTCGGGGTCCCCAAGATGACGAGCGATCCGGCGCGGCAGAAAGGGCTGGCACTGAGGAGCAGCGACTCGGTCGGGAGCCTGGCCAGCGCCAGCGGCTCCCTCCATCATCGCCGCCCTCGGCCACATCCAACGCGGTCGTCGGCCACGAAGAGGCGGACGAGCCCGGCAGCAGGGTGTTGTCCCTCCCATCGCTTTCATGTTCGACTACTCTTCCTTGGATCGCCTACCACCACAGATGCAGGGATCCTCTTGACTCACACGCCGACCATGCCTCAACCAGCGAGCGTCGGCGCATCGCCGGCGCGCTCCTCTGTGCTCTCCCTCCTCTCTTCCATGGTTGGCACAAGGGAGGGATGAGACGGGCAGGAGAGAGCCTCTTTATCTAGATCAGGCAGGGGTTAGGTTTGGAAAGAGTAAATCAGCTGGAGCGATTGAGGGAAGGAGATCGGAATGGAGCAGGGCGCGATTGAAGGGTATGGCAAGAAGAACTTTTTTGAAAAGCTTTGATTCTGGTGATAATGAAATTTCCTTAGTTATAGCCTTACCATACATGGATTGATTTATTACTATAATTATCATATTTGAGATTTCAAAGTTTATAGCCTTACCATACGTGGATTAATTGTGATTGATTACCATAAATACATTGGGTATTGTCGGCCAGACGAGAAAGAGAAAAACCGGTGGGAGGGGGGTGGTGGGAGGTGGGACGAAGAAAAACCGGTTGAAAAAAAACCGGTTGAAAATAAACCGGTTGAAAGTGGGGGGACTATTCAACCAATTCATCCATTAGGAGTAGAGATTACTATTACTTGTCGCTTTACTAAATCACCAACAACTGATCGATATGGACCGGGGACAGAGAGTAGCCGGCAAGAACCAATTTCTCGCATTCATAATCCACACGTACTGCCTCATCAAACTTTTTTATTTAATCCCTTTTCTACACCGTACACACGTTGACGTCTTTGGCGAAGCGAACTATTCCCGGTGCCGGAAAAGAAGCGGTGGTCGCGGTTAAAATGTTGCATATATTTATTTATACCAAACTCATTTTTCTGTCTGATAATAATAATAGATAATAGAATACATGAAGAAACTTAATTAGGCTAGAGTTGATCATCAGGTTGTATAGAGAGCAAGAAACACGATCCGCGTGACCAATGAGAGGTCTTGGCCGGTCGCCCTGCGCAACCCAAGACGCTTTTGCCGGCTCGTTTCCCAGCACGCGCGCGCTCAACTCAAATGCATCCCGCGCCAACAGCTTTCAACTTCCGCGAAAATTCCGGCGCGGACGGGACGACAGAGAGAGATATTTTTTTGTTCCCAAAACCTAAAAAGTGGGCGCTGGCTCGTTTGTCTTACAGAGCAAACGCGCTCGCGCGCCGTCTGATTCTCATCTCGCGGCCGCGCGCTTCCCAGGTGAAAACCGCTGCGTCGTCCAATTAAATCGGACCGGTCAGGACGAAACCCACGAGGCCCTGATCGACCACCCACTCCCCGTCCCCTCACTCTCTGTCCCCTTCTTCCTCCTTTGGTCCTGCCTCAATCCCTGCCGACGCATCGCCGGGGACCCGAGCCACCGCACCCTACTAGCCCCTCCAGCCTACCTCCGCCGACCTGTCCCGACCCCCTCCATTATCAACCGCTACCTGTGCTCCTCCCCTGGCGCTACCCCAGCAATCCCGCCGCGCTCTGGACGAACGACAGCATCACCCTGCGCCGGATTTGGGCCACCCCGTGCCGGATCCGCACCCCCAGCATCAGATCCCGCGGGTTCTCTTCTCGTACATGGTGGCCTCCCGCCCCCCAGGCCATGGATCGCCTACACGCCCAGCAGGGTCGGTTTGTTGGGGTGGTAGGAGCCCGTGGATGGAGGGGAACCATGGCCAGAACAGCTCCGCTTCTCGTACACCAATGGAACCGGGTAAGTTCTCCGCTGCATACTGCTAGCAACATCTTATCTTCATGGTTATGGCTCGTGCAAAAGACATGCGTACCATGGGCACCTACATAATCTGAAACAAGCAATTCAAGTGTTGGATTTGGTGCAGTAGTTGCAAGATTCATTCAATTTCAGCGCTGAATTCTCCCTAACATGGATTTGGCTTTTGGTCAGGTTCATTGGGAGAGGGGGTCCAAGGGGACTGGGGTGTTGTATAGAGCAATCTGATTAATGACTGAACTTAGTAAAATTTCCAAAAAATGGTGCGCATGATTCCAAGTTCTGCTGCACAAGCTCACAATATCAGCATATCTTCCTGCAGGAACTAGCAAGTAATGTATAAATGTGAAGCAAATAAATCGGTAACACTAGGCAACTAGGGGGATAAACACTAGAACCAAAGTGTTCCCCTTTTTTCGTGTTGTATATTTGCAGCAAACAATAAACAAGTTTTCTCTTTCTTTTTCATCTGTGTTCAATAGGTGAAATCAGAGGAAACATGAACAGAGGTAAAGCAGTAATTGAAAACAGCACAGGGAGGGTGCAGGCTCACACTTCTATGGCAATATGTTCCCAAAAAATTTAGCAAGCAATACTATAGCTAGTTACACCTTTTGTGTTTTTCCGTGCATCTCCAAAAAACAGTAGAACATATTTGTTATCTGTGCGGGGGTCTGGTATAGCGATGATTTTTTTGGGTGCACCTAGCCCTGTGAACAGCTCTATATGTGAACCCTTTTATTATCTCCATGCATATGAATTGCTTGTTCTGTGTAATGCGACTTGCCCTCGAGCCTGTGTATCGGGGATGCAGTACCAGTTTCACCATGTGTCCCTCTCTGTGCTTTTACAGTTTTTTGCAGGATAATTCTCGAAAAAAGGGAGTCCAGCGATCTGCACATTTACAATTAAGAAACTTCATCATGTGCTCCCAGGTAACCTACTAGACTTGCCTGGAATTAGTATGAATTTTGCCTAAATTTCATGCTAAATTGCGCACTAGTTGGTTGTCAAGTTGTCTAAAAGTATTAAAGTAAGCATATTGATTGAAGTTACAACACAATCTGCATCATCATAACTTTGTAGGCAATTTGTAGAAATAATCATGCAACTTAGAATCGTAAGTACATGTAACCATCTTCTTTGCTGTGATTTCAGAGTGTTGTTTTCGTGTGAAAGTATTAGTACTAGCACATAAGTTGCGTCGGTACCTAAAAGGGTCACCATTTTTTTGATTGACTCTATGTACCCTATTTTCTAGTAATATATTGGATCAGATGGTGATATGATCTGTTGAGATATAGGAGTGCTGATTATTGGTGAAAAAGGTGCTTTGGAACCCTATAGCTATAATGTTTAATGTGTTCACGTCATCCCTTCTAATTTACCGAAATTTAACTGCAAATTGCTTACACCATCAATTAATCGATTTTTTTTACTCGAGGTACGTATCATACAAGAGGACATTTTCATAGCAACAAAATGTTTTGGTATTCACGAAACTTGCTATATCACCAGGTTAACTAACCTACATAGCAATAGTTTTTGCTGAATCAATTGGTAGAAGTTGCCTACATGTAGTTAATTTCTTGCATGTACCAACAGTAAGTGCAGCTTCACTTTTCGATAGCTTTGGGTGCACACACGCGAGCGCCGTCCAATTTAAATCGCTCGTCGTGCACGTGATCAAGTGGCCTCCATTGTTTTTAAGGCGGTAAGGCGATCTAAGGCGAGCACACACCGCTCTAGCGTCTAGGTGACGCCAGTGGCGGAGCCAGCTCAAGCTTAGAGCCTGGGCAAGTTCTAACTACTGCAAGTTTAATTAGCTTTTGCCCAAACAAACTGTTAATCAAACCATTATTTTATACTAGAGTTCCATGCACATGGAGCATGGGAGCCCGGGCAGCCGCCCCGGCTCGCCGGGTGCTGGCTCCGCCACTGGGTGACGCCTAAGCGCCTAAGGCGGACGGCTAAGGCGGGCATATTTGTAAAGCGCTACCAGGGCGCCTGCCTAAGCGTCCAAGGTAGGACGCCTTCAAAACAATGGTGGCCTCTGGTCAGAACCGACTGTTTCGTCCGTGCACATCGCGAATTTATTAGAAACGGGCGAAGTGGAGACAGTGGTAGGGGGCCACCACTAACACAAGCGGCGCTCTCCATTTCCTCTATTGCCGCATACAATTCAAATTTCCAGGAGAGAGGAGTAGGGGCGGTGCTGCCTGAAGTTGGTTTGTTCGCCCAAATCGACCGCTGCCCAAATTCGCTATTATGATGGATTTGCCCGAGCGGCTACGCATGGAGGAGGAGGGAGGCTTGGTTCTATAGCCACGATCGGTGCGTAAATTCTCAT
>NC_041383.1:26190448-26193862 GCF_002162155.2 Triticum dicoccoides
GGGGGAGGGGAATTTTGTGCCACCTTCGACATTGCACATTACGACCATCAAGGAGGTAGATTTTTCTCCGTAGTTGTACCATTGGGGGTGCGGCGCTCTGAGTGTTTAATTCACCACACACACACTGGGAGGGGGGACACCGAGGTAGTTTTTGTAGGCGGGGTGCTAGGAGGCGGACGTTGGATGGGGGGAAAGGTGGTAGGCCGGATAGGGGATAGGAAGCAGATATGCAGATGCCATTTTCGTGTAGGGGCGAGGTTGATATGCAGGGCAAGAGGGGATGTTTTTGATGGCAATAGCATTTTCCTCGGTGTAGTTTGCCCCAGCATTTTTTTTGAACATCAGGTAATTTTTGGTAGGGCTCGAGATGGAAGTTTCCCTGCGCAAAGGGGCACGAGTTGCTGCATACACGGTTTTTTTTTTGTAATTTTAGGAACTACTAGGCAGAGGACACGACTGGAGCGCCTCTGAAAAATGCCAAAACTTGCCCAACATCTAAGACTGAAGTTGGCATAGATGCATGGTGTGAGTTGCCCAAGGATGTTTTTAACTTGCCTAACCATCGCCTTGTAGTTGCCTCAAAATTATGCAAACTTGCCATCTCTTTTTATTATATACTTATTAGATGATAGATTGTTGTTATATCGATATGCGTTACAGATGCTATTCAGTATATACTCAGATGGTAGACTTGCCCAACATCTGAGAAGTTCGTACATGCCTAAAAACCTAAGTACTTGCCTAAAGTTTTTTCCAGTGATGATGGTAAAACTAGCATGCACTAAAAATACATACTCCCTCCGTCCCACAATATAAGAGGTTTTTGCATCAAAAACCACTTATACTATGGGGCAGAGGGAGTAGAAAGGAAAGCAGTGATGTACAAACATATGGATATAGTAGCATAGGAAGAAAAAAGAACAACCATTAATGGTTGCTAGATGTGAGAGAGGGTCTAGTTCCTGTTTTCTGAAATGAGTTATTTGCTAGATCTCCGTCCTACCGTGGAGTATGGCCTTTTCTGTGTTTTGTCCATTTTTCAACTTTGGCTAACCATTGCTTTGTAGTTGCCTCAAAATGATGCAGAACTTGCCATTTTTTTCATTTATATACTCAATAATATATTGTTTGCTACAAGGGGGCCTCCATCTTTACTGAACATGATAGGCAACTGCACACATCTAGACGAGGCAATTTTGATACACACATATCAAGCAACTTAATACAATTGAAATCAAATACTAGTTTTTCCCACTGTTCTGATAGTTCAGAAAACATACACATCAAGGTTAGGCAACTCCACATAGCTATACTAGGCAATTGGTACTCACAAATCAAGCAACTTAAAGAAACTGAAGTCAATGAAATATTTAAAACGCATAGAAAAATCAGGTAAGTGACATCTTAGGCACACATTTTAGGGGGATAGGAAGGGGGATTGGGCGGCAGACAATTTGTGTATGTGGAAACACAAAACTCATAATTTTTTTCCAAACAACAGGCAAGTCACGCATAAAACTATAGCAAGTCCCCCATAGTTTTCTAGCAAGTCACATACAAGACCACGGTAGCTTTCTTTGTTACGCAAACCATGGCAAACCCCTTTGGGTTTTCCTTTTTTTGTAGGACCCACCTAAAAAATCTCAAAGCTATCCAAGGAATGCCTAAGTAAGAAACCTCCACCAGCTACTCACATGTAATCTTCATACCCTTCCCCTGGAAATTAGTTGCTTACTATCTAGAGAGAAATCAATCGTGTGTGATTACTTATTGTACTAAACTTGCTTAAGAAAACCTAGGCACTTGCCTACAGTTTCTTTTCAGTGAGGACCGTAAAACTGAATAAGAGCCTAGTATACTAGTGATTGGCAGGAAATTAGTTGCTCACGACCAGCGTGCACGAGCACGAAGTTTCTTAATGGCAGAACTGGAGTTGCTTAAAACAACCCACCTAGATGTTTGCTGCTTTTCTTTTAAAATTTTACCACATACGTTGTACAAAGAAAACTAAATTCATAAGAGACAAATGAGTTGCTTACCCTTTTTCCACCTTTTTTTATTTTGCTTAAAAGTGCCCCAGTAGTTGCCCACATTTTTTCCCACATCTTTTTAGTTCTAGCATGCATGATCACACATGAGTTGCTCGCTCTTAACACGAATTTTGCTTAAAAAAAGCTTAGAAGTTGTTTCTTTTTTGTTCTGTTTTTCAATACACCTTTTTCTAGTCCCAAAGCAACCTAAAAACACAGCAGTCGGTACATGAAAAGAAAACGAAAAACAGACGTTGTGGTTCATGTCCTGCCAAGAGTTGCTTGCTGTCAATACCTGATTTGCTTATAAAATCCACTATAGTTGCTCACTTTCTGTTTTTGTTTTCTATTTTGCAACAGGAGCAGCACAACAACCATACTTGTTGCTCATGGATCTGGGAAAAACAAGGGAGAACACTGTGAGGAAGAAGGTGCAATCAGATATGAAAAAATAAGGTGAGAAAATCACACCTCCCATCTCTTCTTACTTTGTCTGTATATTGGTAGATTCTTCTTTCAGTTTTTAAGCTTCAATGGGGCCGCCATTGCAGGGTCCTTCCGATTTTTGGGGAGAAGAAAAAGGGCGTGGGGGTAGGTGAGGAGAGGGAAAGGGGGGCGTTGGGCGCAGGGGTACGTCAGGCAAGCTACACTTCCTATCTGATGACGGGCGTTGATCAAGCACGTGATGGGAGAGCTGAAGAAAAGCGTGCGAGCTGAAGGAAAGCATGGGAGCGGGAGAAAAGCGTGGAGTTAATACCACTATTGATACATAAACTTGTAGGGGTGGGAACAATTTCATACAAGAACTAAAAAACCCCACAAAACTAGCCCTCCAACTTGTCTGCTGTAACAAATTTATACAAAACCACCCCGAACTGCACACGTGGCACGCCATGTAGGCTCTGTCGGGCCCGTATCACGTTTTTACAAAGAAACCCTCGCGCTTTAGCTATTTCGCAGACAAGTCCATCCCTCGACAGAAAAGCACCTGGTCGTCGGCCCCGATGCAAACCCCTTCCAAAACCTTTCCCTTCTGCCCGCGTCCCCTGTTCCTCCTCATCTCTGCCGCTCCTCCTGCGAGGCGACGCCGCCGTCGGCCTCATCGGCTGCGACACAAGGCGGCATGGAGCCGCGGCGTAGGGAACCCGACGAGTTCCCTCCTGAATACGGTAAGGACCTGCTTATTCGCGCTTCCCCTGTTCCTCTGCTTCCCCTGTTCCTGCACTCGGCACACTAGGGTTTTTCAGGCTGATCATGCCGATGTAGGGTTGAAAATTGGGTCGATCTGCTCACTAGGGTTGGTTGTGTGCGTCCCTAGGGTTCGTAGGGGAAGTAGTTTCCATGAGCTTGTCTAGGGTTTCTTGATGCTGATTTGAGGAATTGG